>NC_133328.1:145972715-146072715 GCF_042186555.1 Aquarana catesbeiana | reverse complement strand
TTTAAAAAAACCAAAAAAAATAAAAAACTTGATTTTAAAAAAACCAAAAAAAATCAAAAATTGATTTTCTCAAAAACCAAAAAAAAAATAAAACTTGATTTAAAAAAACCAAAAAAAGTAAAAAACTTGATTTTCAAAAACAAAAAAAAAAAAAAAAAAAAAAAAAAAGCCTGTTTGCGAAAATCAAAAAGCCAAAAATATTTTTTTTGTGAATTAGGTAGAAATATTTAAATATAATTATATTTTTCAAAATTATTAAGATATCATTATATTTTTGTCTATGAACATTTTATACTAAATGCAGAACTGAATGCATAACAACCATTAATAAAAACATCTCCTTATAGGAATTAAATAAATGTGTGGTTTGTTATTTCAATGCTCTGTATCAGTTTGGTTATAATTGTCAAAAAGTTGTTTACAGTGGCAATGGAGCTTATTTAGACATTTAAAATGAAAATACAGTTGGCACTACAACTGCTCGACCATAACCTAGGAGAAAGCCCAAAAGAAAGGCAAGCAATAAATATAATTCAAGATTTCATCAATATTTTTTTTATTGTAAAAAATTAAATATCCTGGCCCATTGCAATGGCCCCCCTACCCATAAAATAATTAACATATTGCTGTCTAACTTGACGGGCACTTTGGGGGGCCAAGCCAGTACGGACAGTATCCAGGCCCGTAAGGTTGGCATCTATAAGTCCGGCCTCAGGCCCAACTGTGCCTATATAATTCTGAGAATGTTTGTTTAAAAAGTTGTGCAGAATGCAGCACGATAAAATTATAAAATTAAGTTTGTATTCCGCCAAATTAATGGCTGTTTGAAACAGGCGGAACCGGCTGGCCAGAATTCCAAACGCATTCTCAACCACTCTTCTAGCTCTGGCCAGCCGGAAATTAAAAACCCTCCTCTCCGGGGTGAGGGTTCTTTGGGGGAATGGCCTCATGAGGTGCTTGCTCAGAGCGAAGGCTTCATCGGCAATGAAGACAAAGGGGAGTCCTTCCACATTATCCGCATCAGGTGGCAATCCCAGGCCACCACTCTGGAGACGCTGGCAGAACTCCGTCTGGGCAAATACTCCTCCATCCGACATCCGGCCATTCTTCCCCACGTCCACATATAAAAATTCATAGTGTGCCGACACCACCGCCATTAAAACAATACTGTGGAACCCTTTATAATTGAAATAGTATGACCCCGAATGGGGTGGTGGCACGATGTGGACATGTTTCCCATCTATAGCCCCTCCACAATTGGGAAAGTCCCAACGGCTGGCAAAATGGGATGCCACAGTCTGCCATTCCTGTGGCGTTGAAGGAAACTGGGGAATCAAACAAGAAAACCAAAATCAATTAATTTGGAAGCTAACATTGCAAGAAAATTAGACAATTAAAAACATTATTCCCCAGCATCAGTATAACATTAAATAATTTAATTCTTCTGGAATAACTAATATGGAAAGGCACACTTATCAGATTGCTCACCCCCTCTGATGGAACATTGATTACATTTTAGGGGGTTGTGAAATCCCTAAAAAAGATTACTTTTAGGACACGCAGGAATTTAGGGACTAAAAAGGCTACAAGACTGCAGTTGTCGCACTCTGCAGGTGCAGTTGCTAACCAGCTTACAGTAAATGAGGTAATGTAAAAAGGCATTCATGTTGCAAGGAGTACACAATCACATGCAAGGGCAATTAATGAAAACACTTTGAGGCTTGCATATGATTTGATGATGGAAATCAGCAGAGCTTCTGCTCATTTACTAAAGCACTGGAACAAATGCACTTGTAGAGTGCACATGCATTTTGCAAAGTGCAACATATATTTGCTTTAGACAAATCAACACCACAGAACATTCAAGCAAATTTTTACGAGGGTGGGGGGGGGGGTTGGGAAACTAGCTAATTGCTAATTAGCAGCACACTATTTGGAGTGAGTTTAGGTGGGGGGGGGGGGGGTTGTGAAATCTAGCTAATTGCTAATTATAAGCACACTAAATACACTCAAACAAAATACATTCAAAATGAGTAGACTAGGTGGATATGTTCCCATCACTGCATGCTGGGGAGGTTATTGAAGGAAAATATACATGCATGACAAAAAATAACAGGAAAAAAATCCAGCATGTGTGAGGATAAAAAGGGGACATTCACACTATATTGCAATGATGGTAAGTAGTGTTTGAAGCAAGAAATACATTACATTATCAAAGATTACATAAAAGAACATGTGATGCTAATAAAAGAAAAATATCTTACCTTAATATAGTCCTTCTGCAGGACCTGGATGATGGCAGAACAGGTCTCTGGGATAATGATCCCCAGAGCCTGGGGGGAGATGCCTGTCGAGAACTTAAGGTCCTGCAGGCTTCTCCCTGTGGCCAAATACCGCAAGGTAGCGACCAGCCTCTGCTCTGGAGTGATGGCTTGCCTCATGCAGGTATCCTGCCTGCTGATATAGGGGGTCAGCAAAGCCACCAAACGGTCAAAAACGGGGTCCGTCATCCGGAGAAAGTTCCTGAAATCCTCAGGATTATTCTCACGGATCTCACGGAGCAAAGGCATGTGACAGAACTGGTCACGCTGAAGCAACCAATTCTTGGTCCATGAACTCCTCCTCGCCCTGTTCATGGACTGGTCTTGGGCTGAAGAATAAACTACAGCACCAAACACATACAATGCACGAGCTCGACGACGAGTACGTACAGGTAACATGGTTTCAAAACGGTCGGCTGGTCAGAACGCACTAAACAGAACGCACTGAAGAACAGCAAGGCCTGTGAAGAGCGACCTGAAAATCAGGAACGAGCGGCCAATAAAACAAAGATTTCTCAATGCCAACTGACCAAACGCACTGAAAAGCAGATACAAACCTCACAAGCACAGACTGAACAACAGTTAAAACGAACTGAAAAATACGAGTCTCACAAGCGCGAATCGTCTCTCACCAAACTTCTACTAACACGAGATAAACACGAGATTAGCAGAAGGAGCCCAAAGGGTGTCGTACGGGCTATTGAACTTCCGTTTTATAGTCTCGTCGGACTTGGTGTACGTCACCGCGTACTAGGCTGTCGTACTTTTGTGTGGTCGTGTGTAGGCAAGTCCGTTCGTAAGAAAGTCTGCCGCAAGTCCGCCGAAGGTACGCCGGAAGTATGTCGGACAGGCTGTCGGACTTTTGTAGGTGAAAAGTCCGACCGTGTGTACGCGGCATAATGCCCCGTACACACGGTCGGATTTTTCGATCGATAATGTCCGATCGGAGCATGTTGTCGGAAATTCCGACCGCGAGTGGGCTCCATCGAACATTTTCCATCGGATTTTCCGACACACAAAGTTTGAGAGCAGGCTATAAAATTTTCCGAGAACAAAATCCGATCGCGTCAATTCTGACCGTGTGTGGCCAGTTCCGACGCACAAAGTGCCATGCTCAGAAGAAATTCCGAGACGGAACCGCTTGGTCTGGTAAAATTAGCGTTCGCAATGGATACAACACTTTCGTCACGGAGCAATGTTAAAAATGGTTTAATACAGCGCACTCTCTTCTTCTTTATAATGTGAGAAGAATGAAGTTGTTTTGCTGCTCATATTCACACAGAGTTCTCACAAACTTCTTTCTTTATTATTTATCGTGATTCCCTCAATATATTTTGATTTGTCACATCTGACAAAATTATTTTTGTGTTGTTTTATTTTTTTTTATTTTAAGGCATAATTTTTTTTTTTTTTTTTAGGTTTGTATTTTTTTTAAGGCTGATCTTTGTTTTATTTTAGTTTTAGTTTTACTCCAGAATATTTTTGTGTGTGTTTTGTGTGTCAAGTTACCACAACACCATTGATATCTTGTATTATTTAATCTCAAGGAGATTGCTTGGTGTTGGTGTCTCTTGTTAATTTCACATTGTACTTTAGAAATGTACCTGAATCCTCACAAACAAACTGTCCTTTTTGAAGGAAAAAACACATAGTAGAGTATAATTGAAACAAAAATTCCTTTATTAAGGGCTCAGAACCAAACAAAGAGGGAGGCAACGCTGGAGAAACAGCAGAAATTGGCGAAGCCTTGGACCCCCAGGGCAGACATCAATTCTTTAACATCAAAATTGGTGGCCTGAGGAGTCCATATGTAAGGGAGTGCAGTCTGGTCCAGAAGTCCCCGAGATCCAGAAAGAAGCAGATGACATCTGTGTCCCCAGGCTGTGGTACTACAAGAGAATGCATCTTTTGCCAGACCAGACTGGACCTAGGCTCATCACTTTCTGGTCTTCTTTCCACACTTCCTTCCTGGTTGTGGCTCTGCTGTTGGAGATGTGGCAGGAGGAGGAGTAGGACCTGGAGGAGGAGGAGGAGGAGGACTAGTAGGACCTGGAGGAGGAGGAGGAGTAGTAGGAGCTGGAGGAGGAGAAGGACCATGTGTGAGGTCACAAATGTGGGTAGCAGATGTTATTTGGCCCCTCAACCCCTTATTGAGAGCTTCCAACATTAAGGACTCACACATGAGTTGTTGGCCCTCCTCCATCCACTGCATTTTGCAGGCAATTATGCCAGCAAAGTTCTCCTCCACAATGTGGGGGGCTGTCAGGGCCTCTGTAGCCTTCCAAAAGAGGCCTATGGCAGCCTCCTCCAGGGTACTCCTCTTCCTGCCACTTTCTCTTTGCAGGTGGCTGGGAGGGACCTGGATATCAGGCAGCCTACTCGGCCCGGCCACCTCCTGGCTGAGACTTCCCTGTGTATGAAAAAGGGACATGGTTTTACTTTTTGCATCATCAATCACAATCATAAATTAGTACTCCAAACTAACATCTAGTTAACATCATTGATTGGACAAGCAGAAATATTTAGAAGAATGCTATACCTGGCTCAAGCTGGGCTCCTCCACATGTTGCTGCCTGGAAGGCCCAGGTTGGGCATCAGAAGCCTCAGCTGGGGGGGGAAGGAAGCGTGGAAGGAAGACTGGAGAGTGATGACCTGGGTACAGTCTGGCCTGCCAGAAAATGCAGCCTGTCATAGTACCACATCCTGGGGACATAGATGTCATCTGCCGCTCCGGATCTCTGGGAATCCTGGACCTTCTTGTGCTCCCTTAGATAAGTGCTCCTCAGGCCACCAATTAGGATCTTCAAATAGGTCATGTCTGCCGCGGGGATCACCGTCTTCACAAATTCCAGCAATTGATCCAGTGCTGCCTTCCTCTTTGTTTGGTTCTTATAATGTGGGTGGTTTATCTCCCAAAGACAAGGCAGCTCCCTGAACATATCTATGAAGATTGCCATAAAGTCGGTATCTTTCAAGATATCCATTTTCACTACAAGACACAACACAAGACAAACCCTAATGTCAGGCAAAACTCTCCTAATCTAGTTACAATATAGGCCTCAATCTAGAAGCAGTATAGGCCCAAGTTTGGCTCTTACCTTTGTTATCACGATCAGCGCCTCCGATACTCCTTCCTCCGCTCACAGATCGTACGTTCTACGCACGCGTGTTACGCTTTATACACACTGTGCATGCGTGTAACTCCGCCCGCCCCTGACGTTCTTTCTAGTCTAATCCCTGCCCCTTTTCGTTCGGCACAGTGGGTGAAGAGCACATGGCAGAGTCAGAGCAGGTGCGTGCTAATTATAGCAACGAGGAGGAGGAGGAGGAAAGCCCGGATCCGGAAACGTCCCGATCCAGAAGGAGACGATTTAAGGCCTTAAATATGTCCTTTGGTGAGATGTTGGAGATGGTCGACATCCTGAAGAAGGCCGACTATGACGGAAAGTATGGACCTTACCCCAACCCCAATATCAGAAAGGCCAAGATCATGGCGAAAGTGGTCAAAAGTCTGCACCGGAATTTCGGGGTACGACGAGCGAAAGATCATCTCAGGAAGCGGTGGTCGGACCTGAAATTAAGAGAGCCCAAGCAGTACAGAAAGATCCGGAGAGTGCTGCAAAAAAAGTAAGTAGTTGTGCTGTGTTCCTATTCTTTTTGACTTTATTACGTTCGTGCTGCTCCATGTGCTTTTCTTAAGTGTTGTACAGTTTAAAATGGCAACTTTCATGTTCATGGGCACATTATTCATTCGTATCAAACATTTTTCTTTCGGCCTATAAAACACCATTGTTTTGGCCATATGCATTTGCCCACATTTTTTAGGGCCTACTTGTATGAAAAATATTTGGTTGTGTAGATGGGTTTGTTACTAGAATTAAATGCAAACTAGATTCTGTGTAAGGAGAGGACACTCAGCAGCTGTTTTCACATCTGGACGCTAGAGCAATAGTGTGGGACACAAGAACACCCCTTTTATTAGGGGGCCCACACAGGTGCTCCAGTGGATACTATAGGGGGGGTCTCCATCTGTAAAGCTTGTACAAAACAGGTAAAGTATAGAAGCTTGACAAAGGACACTAAAAATTCTACATCTTGGAACTCTGGAAAAAATAAACAATTGTACACCACTTCCAAGCAATGTTTCATCTTTATAGTTCTGCCATCAAATATCTGTGTGCTAAGTATACCATTTTTGTTTTACATAGGGGAGAAAAGACTCGGAGGACACCCCTCATCCAAGGAGACCAGAGACCCCCCACCTCGGGAAGAAGGGGAAATACCCCCAACACAAGCAGAGCAGGAAGAGGAAGACGTGGTGGAAATAGGCACCACAACAGGTGAGTGTCTGCAACCACAGGCTCAGGTAAGAGATGGATGCCGGCATATTTATAATACCTGTTTTTTTTTTGGTTTCTCTCTTTTTAGGTGATCATGATGTTGTGGATCCAGGGCATTTCACCTCGGAAAGTGCACAGATCCTGATTGGGGAGATCATGGGGTGTAATTTAGCATTGGAAAACCTCAAGAAAAACATCAATGATGTTATTCAAAAAAATAATAACATCATTGATGTTTTGGGGAGAGTTTAAAACCCCTCCAAATCCCTTTGTTTTTTTGTGTGCTACAATGTTAAAAATGTTTTAGCGATTTTTAGAAAAGCCAAATTTTGAGGATGCACACAGTGTGTCAATATGTGCTATCTGCCATCACGGAAGATCAATGGATGCATTTTGGGGGTGCAACCCCTTCCTCAATAATAAAGTAGCTGAGAGGAAGGGGTTGCTCCCCCAAAACACGTCCCTTGATCCCCCGTAATGGCAGCTAGCACATTTTGACATTCGTAAATTGGTGTCCATCTTCAAAATTTGGCTTTTCCTGGGGTGACTTCACCCCATCTGAACGCAATATCAAACACAGTTCCTAAATACTCATGTCTGATATTGCCTTCAAGTTTTACCTACTGTGAACTTTGTAAGTTCAAGATTTGTGTCTTTCTTGTTGTTTGGAAACATGCCTGTTTTATCTTAAATGGACATTTCTATTTTTGATAATGCCACCACAAAAATTGTTATACAACAAACATATTGGTTTGTTTTCAAAACCTTTTCTAAATGCACATGTGATTGTGCAGGTATTAAAAAGATTGTTAATCAAGAATGTGTGGATTATTGTCTCAACGCTACAACACTTTTGTGGTGATGTAATTGCTGCTTTCTGTGACAATGGGTGTTATTTCCTAAGGGCAAATCCACTTTGCACTACAAGTGCAGTTTCAGTGCATTTTCAAGTGCACTTGTAGTGCAAAGTGTATTTGCCTTTAGTAAATAACACCCAACAGTGCTTTGTATAAGGTTACACAATCACGCCATTTTCAGGACTCACCACATTTCGGTCAGGGTCAGCTAAAACAAACACAAGCAGTAAATGTCACCAAAGATTTGCTTAATTTTTTTTATTTGATCAAGGTTTCTCAAATTGTCTGACATATTGATGGCCCCCCTACCCACAAAGAACTCAAGGTATCTTAGCCGGACATCACGGGCACTCAGGGAGGGCAAGCCAGGACGGCCACTTTCAATCGCCATCAGGGTTGTTTCATTTATAATTCCGGCCTCAGGCCCAACTGAGCCAGCATAGTTGGCAGAATGTTGCCGTAAAAAGTTATGTAGAACACAGCACGTCAGGATTATATGATTCAGTTTATACTCCGCCATATGGATGGGTGTAAGAAATAGGCAGAACCGGCTGGCCATGATTCCAAATGTGTTCTCCACCACTCTTCTGGCTCTGGCCAGCCGGTAATTAAAAACCCTCTGGTCCGGGGTGAGGGTCCTCATCGGGAATGGCCGCATAAGGTGGTCCCCCAGCGCAAAGGCTTCATCCGCAATGAAGACGAATGGGAGTCCTTCCACATTGTCTTCTGGAGGTGGCAAGTCCAAGCTGCCATTCTGGAGACACCTGTAAAACTCCATCTGGGCGATGACTCCACCATCGGACATCCGGCCATTCTTCCCCACGTCCACATACAGGAACTCATAATTAGCCAACACCAGCGCCAACATCACAATACTATTGAACCCTTTATAATTATAATAGTATGACCCCGAGTTGGGTGGTGGGACGATGTGGACGTGTTTCCCATCAATTGCCCCTCCGCAGTTAGGAAAGTCCCACCGCTGGGCAAAGTGGGAGGCCACAGTCTGCCATTCCTGTGGCGTGGAAGGAAACTGTGGAGGAAAAAAAAAATTAGTCTTTTTGCAGATTAGACACAAACATTCTTGGCCAACATCAAGATAACATTTATTATTGGGAATTTTTAAACACCAAAGTATAAGGTACACCTATCAGATTCCCCCACCCCCTCTCATGGGCCATTTCTAACATTATAGGGGGGGAGCTCTTGGACAGGTAACCCTCTCCACTTCATTGAGAGATGAATGCCTAAATAATGGGTATTACTTTGAACAGCCCCTCCTTAGTTACACTATTGGCAGCCCACTGGACAGGTAAGAAGTGTCATAATACAAAGATATAAATACACATTGTACACATTTGAGCACATTTGGACATTCTGCTATTACCTATCAAGATGATAATAGGATAAAAAAACTTTAAACAGTACCATTTGAAAGTATACAGGCAGGCCCTTGCACTACATGCTTTGGGGAATTCATCCATAAATCTGACCACAAAAGAGATGGGTATAGTGTGTATGGGTTTGCCAAAGTCAGCAGATAGATGATTGAGGATAGATAGAGAATTGTTGAAATGTTGATTATACCCCCCCCCCCCCCCCTTAATCTCCTCTTCTCAAGAGAGAACAAATTCAGTTCCTATAATCTTTCCTCATAGCTGACCTCTTCCATGCCCCTTATCAGTTTGGTTGCCCTTCTTTGCACTTTCTCCAGTTCCCCGATATCCTTTTTGAGAACTGGTGCCCAAAACTGAATTGCATATTCCAGATGAGGTCTTACTAATGATTTGTACAGGGGGGAAATTATATCTCACTCTCTGGAGTCTATACCTCCCTTAATACAAGAAAGGACTTTGCTCGCTTTGGAAACTGCAGCTTTTTATTATCTGTGGTTTCCAAAGCGATCAAAGTCCTTTCTTGTATTAAGGGAGGTATGGACTCCAGAGAGCTTATGATCTACCAAAACCACCAGATCCTACTCTACCATGTAGACTTTACACATTAGTCGTGTGTGGGGAACTGTGTCAAACGCTTTTGCAAAATCCAGGTATACCACGTCCACAGCCACCCCTCTGTCCAAGGTTTTACTTACCTCATAAAAATAATTCAGGTTTGTTTGACAACTTCTGTCTTTCATGAATCCATGCTGTCTGTTGCTTAATTTTTTTTTCCAGCAAGAACTCATCTATGTGGTCTTTTATTAAACTCTCCAGTATCTTCCCGACTATAGAAGTTAAACTAACAGGTCTATAGTTACTGGGCTCCACATTGGCCCTACACCAATTCAGTGGTACCATTCCAGTCATTAACGAGTGCCTAAAAATGAGAAACAATGATTTTGAAATGACAGAGCTGAATTCTTTTAGGATCCGTGGGTGGGTGGGTGCCATCTGGTCCAGGTGCTTTATCCACCTTTATTCTGTCTAAATATTTCTGGACCATATCACTTTTGAGCCACTCTGTGTGTTACCTTTGCAATCTGTTGCTACTTACGCCTGACCCCTGCACTTTGTTACGTATTCCTGACCCCCCCCAATCTGTATGTTACTTACTCCTGACCCACGCAATCTGTATGTTACTCCCTCCTGACCATTGTACCTTGCCCTCTACTTGCTCATGACTTCTGCATTACTTACCCTGACCCCTGCACTCTGTACACTATTTACTTCTGACCTCTGCGCTCTGTGCATTATTTAGTCACTCTGCTCCATACTGACCACAAACAATGTGGTAAATTTGCAAACCCCTTGTGTGCCTACACTCCCTAGTAATTTTGGCTATATACATTATCATAAGCCTTGTAGTGTCTGTTAGCTAAGCTTCCCTTATTCTTTGTTAGAAAGAGGTGAATGTGTTCAGAATTCTTCACAAAACGACATGGCTGCAGTATATCAGCGCACAGACCCAACTTCAAAAAGTCCACAAAATATGAAAGTTGGTTAAAGGGGTTGTAAACCCTCATGTTTTTTTTCACCTTAATGCATTCTACACTTAACTGAGCCCTGTGAATAAGCACAGCAGCTCTGGCCGGAGTCTCGTGTCCTGCTTGGATAGATTGATAGCAGCGCAGCCATTGCCTCCCGCTGCTGTCAATCAAATCTAATGACGTGGGCGACAGGGGGTGGGGCCGAGTCCTGCTTTCTGTGTCAATAGATGCAGAAGCAGGACACGGGAGCACGCCCGCACGGGTGTCCACGAAGGAGAGCGCTTCTCCGACGGGGTACTCGAGAAGAGGAGGAGCCACCACGCCACTGAGGGACCCCAGAAGAGGAGGATCAGGGCCACTCTGTGCAAAACCAACTGAAAAGCGGGGGTAAGTATGACATGTTTGTTTTTGTTTTGTTTTTTTTTTAAACTTGAACCTTTACACCCCTTTAAAAAAGACATCAGTGTCAACCCAAACAGAAACATAATTTGTAAAGATCAATTCTCTCAGTAATGAAGTACTGGATACATAAATGTAAGGTTACACGTTTTATACTGTAGCCTGTAAGCAGTCCTTATGCTTATGGGACCTTTCTGCTCAACTGCTTCACTAAAATAAAATCATTTTTGCAGCAAAACATGTGTGTGCAAAGCCAGACTTTTAGTCACATAATCAGCCATGCGACATCATTTCCTAGTGTTCCTAAAATAGAACTAATCCTTAAAATAGAAAAGTCCCTTCTGTTGATATCATTAATTAGTATGCATCTTCTCCATACAAGGCCTCCTGGGGTTTGTCACAATTAATCAGTGTATCAAATCATTCATGTAATTAAGAAAAGAAAATAAAGCTTTTCATTATATTACACATATGAAGTTAATGTCAGAAATGATTTGCTATGAACATTTAAAATTGTGTAGCGCTATTTGTACTGATCTTCAATAGTTAAACATGAATACTGATCTTCAACTATCAAACAGCAACTGTAAGAATTCTCTAGGTCCATTTGCTTATAGTAAAGTCCCTGTAACATTCATCTCAGGTGTGGTTCTTTTTCTGGTTCTTCAGAAATAATGGCCATCAGTTACTTTAGTAGATTTTAAAATAGCAAAGAAGTTTATTGCAATATGGTGATATGGGAAGGAGGGCGAGGTGTAGATCAGGATATTCTTACGTACAATGGTTTTAGTCATAATCTCTTCTTCAGTCTACATTTTGCCTTTTTTTTTACTTTATTAAAGAGCCACAAAATTAAACTTCGTTAAAGTAATCGGTGACATGTAGTGTGGTGAGTTGTGCTGTTGAAAACCGCAGCACATGTGCATTTTTACGCACCTCATGACCAATGTGTGAATGGGGCACATAAAAAATAATTGTTTTCTATGTGCCCTTGCAGTGATTTGCGTTGTTTTTGTGCAGAAAAATGCATATGAACAAGCCATTACAATCTTATATAGTTAACTTTAAAATCACAAACTGTGCTGACTGGACTACTGCAGAGCTTTACTCCCTAGAAATTGAAGTTCAAGTAGGCTTGTCACCTGTCCAGGATTCACCCGGACAGTCCTGGTTTTGAATCATGTGTCCACCTGAAACTTAGACACATTATACAGACAGGAATGTGGCTCGGAACAGAGCTTGACAGGAGGGTGAGTGGGCATTACTATTCTCTTTGGAGTGCCCAAAGGTGCCCCAGGTCTGTTACAATCCTATAGTGCAGTGGTCTCCAAACTGCTGCCTGGGGGGCGGATGCGGCCCTTTGCTGGCCTTTATCAAGCCATTAGGGCACAGGTACTCTCACTGATATGAGACACTATTCCTTGAACTGACACTTTTTATGGAGCACTATTCCTCCCACTGACACCAACAATTGGGCATTATTCCTCCCACTGACACCAGCGATGGGTACTATCCCTCCCACTGACATCAACGATGGGTTGATAGGTTAAAGTGGTATCTCAGTTTTCACTTCCCGCTCCACCATACCTCTCCACCTCTCTACATGTGGGGGACAGTGGCAGCTTGCTTTCCATAGTTTATATGCTCTCTTCTTCCAGCAGCCAAAACCTTCATGGGTTCCTTCCAGGAGGGGAGATCCCTGCATCCTTTTATGTACCTAGGCCCAGGGTCTAGGAGAGATTGCCCACTAAGCTGACATCCTCACAGGGCAAAAGCTCTAAAGTGAAGAGACAGAACAGAAAGTGGCTCGGTAAGTTAATAGTTCTCCAAGCATGCCTCGGCAGGTTCCCCAGATCCAAAGATTGGTCATAACACAGAATCAAATTTCTCTAGCACACCTCGCTACAGCAAGCTCAAACGATGTGGCAGAGAAAATACACCAGAGAAATACTCTTGTTGATGTACAGGTTGTCTGGCTCTAGCCCCCTGTTGACTATGGAATTCCTAATAATAAAAAAAAGGAATTTAGTAAAAATACTAACAAACAAAGGGAAAATCCTGCGAGCCACAATGATCTTATGCCTAAAGAGTATCCCCACCTTTGATAACGTTTAAAAGGTTTATTATATAAAAAATGTTCCCCACAAAGGGGTACTCACAATTTTAAGGTGTGTCAGTGCACCAATCTATACATGGACTTCAAACAGTATAGCGGTAGTGAGGGTAAGGTATGCGTCTCATCCCAAACACGTTCGACACAGGGATCACGTGTCTTCATCAGGGGGATGATCCCACCATTGAGTTTTCTCTTTATCATATATACGTTTGTGGAACTGCATTGGAGCCGTGCATCTGGTGATCAGCACTGAGCCGTGGGAAGGCTCCAAAGCGTGTTTTGACTTAGTGTAACAGCTGGGTCACACGCTCTGAGGTGAGTGCAATTCCTGGGGGGTCAATGGATAGCACCGGAGCATGATTTTGCAGCACAAAGGAACACTAGAAGCATGCTGGGTTTGCATCTTTGGACACATATCATATACACCTATGTGATTTAATTTATAGGATTGCACTGATCACTTTGCAGCATTGCTTAAATTGATTGTTGATCACACTAATTGCAGGACACTGAGCACCTTCTGCATTTTGTATGCACTTTATTATATTTACATTATTGTTTATGCACCTTGCACTTTATTGTATATTTTATTGTATATTTGTTGTCTTTATTTATATGTATTGTTGAATTGATTAGTATTGATACATCATTAGCACTTTACCCAAATAGAGTTATTTAGCATATTAGGCATGGTATTTTTTCTGCCTTATAATATCTTTTTATGATATTTTGGGTTTATACTTTATTGTTATATTTACTTATCGATTGACACATTACACTCTAGCACAGCGTAATTTTTCTGTATTAATAAAAATACTACATCCTTAGAATTGTTTCCTTAAACCAGTAGAGTAATTCTTTGAATAATATAGAGTGGCATTCTCCATTCTTATTGATATATATGAATAAAAGGATATGCAAGTAAAAATAAGTCACATATTGGGTGGATAAGGCTTTATATATAGACTTATATGGGGGTGACTGACGAAGGAGCTGTGCATGCTCTGAAACGCGTCACCGCCCACCACCTTCACCTGATGTCACATCGGCCGCGTGCATTTCAGCTTGGTTCCAGAGCACGGGCCGCCTCATCGCATCTTCACCTCCTTGCCAATCCCAGTCACCAGGGACTCTGACAACAGCAGGATGGCTCTCTCTCTTCCCCAGACAGATGAGGATTACAGCGATCCACATAAGGACAAAACAGTATATGTCTATGACCTCTTACTATCTTGTAGGTGTTTTAAATGCCATTGTGCCTTTAATAAACCCTTAAACCACCGCACTTAGAGGCACCTTTCTCTTCCCATATATAGACTTATAAAATCCAAGTTATTATTATTATTATTATTATTATACAGGATTTATATAGCGCCAATAGTTTACACAGCGCTTTACAACATTAGGGCAGACAGTACAAGTACAATACAATTCAATACAGGAGGAATCAGAGGGCCCTGCTCGTTAGAGCTTACAATCTAGGATGAATTAAACACTCTGTATCCTATAACAAAATGACACAACTGCACAAGGTTTATACCTCTTGGTATTTGACAGATAACCATGGTAGGTGCTTGAACCATAAATGTATCCACAAACATTAGAGGATTATTAGTTGATCCAAATTATTTCAAACGGGCCGGGCAATAATCTCTATGTCTGCAGGCACCAGTATCCCTAAATAAACAACAGTCATCAGTTATAATTTTTTACAAACACCTCACAGAGCACTGTTAACCCGGCTAGGCAAAAAGCAACTTTTTCAGTTTCGATTTACATAAGCATAGGACCGCCTCCCCTGCATGTACTTGGTGTAACTCACTTATACACCAGGCACAGTACTGTGGGATATGTACAGTCAGCATGTCTAATCTCCATAACAAAATGTGGAGCAAATGAAGGCTAGCTCCAGGTACCAGCTAATAAACTATGATGTCATCTATTTGTTAGTGCTGCTACTTTAGGCATTTCATTGAGCTCACGGGTTTGCCTTCAAGCCTACTCTGAACAGACATGATTTGCTGTACAATAGCACCCTTCTCAGTTAATCAGTCCTATAAGCTATGGAATCTTGAAGTACCCATAAAGGCCAATAACAACTTAGTATACTGGAGTAAGGTTTGTAAAAGAAGCTTTGCAACTGGTTTCTATGGCTTATTGCAGTATGTATGTCATCAATGATTTATAGATCACTTTAATTATGCATGTGCTTCATTGTGGCTAGCTAAACTTGCTACACTTTGCATTAAGAGCAGTTAGATCATTTTTTAGTGAATTTTTTTTTGATAGAGGTCCTTATGCACAGCTCTTTCTGTTTTCTATTTGTTACTGGGTGTTAGGAGGCAGCAGTTGGTTTACTTGTTTTGTTTGTCCTCCATGATATGTGGGACGAGGTGCCATTTCACTGCTTGGCCTGTAGGGTGCATCCTTTCCCGAGTATGGATGTTTATATATATCAGGGTGACTGCTGTGGGGAGGATAGCAAGAGTAATCAGCCTTCCCCAGCTGGGGAATGTCACACCGTCTATTCCTATACATAGGATTCAGCCTAGGGAGAGGAGCAGAAGAACACCTTGTATGTAGCGGGCAACAGATAACTACTCCCAGTGTGGCTAATTTGTACATGGCCAAATGGGAGGAGGAGGGTATTCTGTACAGCATGGACCCAAGGATGGTGATGTACAGACGTTTCATTGATTATTTACTTCTTATTTGGAGGGGGAATACTGAAGATATGGAAACATTGCTACACTCATTGCTCGGGGTGCACATTGCAATGGCTTCTTTCTCTAAGTGATTCTTTCTACAAGTGATATGCACTTCAATCTCTGCATTAAGTTCTGCCTCACCTGATCATTCCTTCTCTGTCTCTTTACAGGTATGTGTCAGCTAAACCACATCTTTCACCGTTAACTGAAATTGGGATCTGCTTGCTGTCTCTGTGTGTATGTGTTGGTATGTGTCAGCTAAACCACATCTTCCACCGTTAACTGAAATTGGGATCTGCTTGCTGTCTCTGTGTGTATGTGTTGGTATGTGTCAGCTAAACCACATCTTCCATCGTTAACTGAAATTGGGATCTGCTTGCTGTCTCTGTGTGTATGTGTTGGTATGTGTCAGCTAAACCACATCTTCCACCGTTAACTGAAATTGGGATCTGCTTGCTGTTTCTGTGTGTATGTGTTGGTATGTGTCAGCTAAACCACATCTTCCACCGTTAACTGAAATTGGGATCTGCCTGCTGTCTCTGTGTGTATGTGTTGGTATGTGTCAGCTAAACCACATCTTCCACCGTTAACTGAAATTGGGATCTGCTTGCTGTCTCTGTGTGTATGTGTTGGTATGTGGCCTTCTCTATCTATTGCCCTGTGTGCACAACCATGACATTATTTGTAGCTCTGGACTGTCTTACCTAAGTTTTATGTGTTGATCTTATCTTGGCCTCTGGCCTTTTGCTTTCCTGACTTTAGAAGCAAAAAGTCCACTTTTGATTGTTAGGCATTCTTATAGTCACTCATGATTAATTAACGAACTTCAACCCCACCCTTATAACAGTATATATTTGAGCATCCTTAAGGGGGGTGCACATTGCAATGGCTTCTTTCTCTAAGTGATTCTTTCTACAAGTGATATGCACTTCAATCTCTGCACTTCAGCGATTGCACGAAGCAAACAAATACAGCAATCTGCACTGGAAAGCACCTAACAGACTGCAGGTGACCCGTCTCTCTAATAAGCTCTCCTTCCACTCTGTAACATGCACTCTCTACCACTGCTTCTGACACTCCTGTCCTCTCTCCTCAAACTCTCTTACCTTCACCCCCCCCCCTCTCCACCCGCCTGCTTATACATATCACCCTGCCTTCTGTCTTCTCCCTACTACTGCTCCTACCAACTCTTGCTCATTCTACATCCATACACTGATAAAACCTCCAGTACTCTGAGACATGCCCCTTCACATAAATCACATTCCCACATTACCTCCCTCACCCTCCTGCTTCTCCTAATCTCTGGTGACATATCCCCAAACCCTGGGCCACCATCATCTGTCTTTGGCCATCGCTCCCATCCCCCTAAACCCTCTGGCAGGAGCCGTAACCCACAGAGCTTGGTCTCTATTCCTCTTTCCAAAACCAGCCCCCCCTTTACCTGTGCCCTGTGGAATGCACGTTCTGTCTGCAACAAACTCACCGCCCTTCACGACCTCTTTATCACAAATTCCTTTAACCTACTTGCCATTACTGAAACCTGGCTTCATGAATCGGACACTATTTCTCCTGCTTCCCTCTCCCATGGGGGCCTTCTCTGGACTCACTCCCCCAGACCAAGTGGACGGAAGGGAGGTGGAGTGGGAATCCTTCTAGCCCTATGCAGCACCTATCAGGTACTTCACCCACCTCCCTCTCTGACACTCTCCTCTTTTGAGGCACATTGCATTCGTCTATTCTCTCCCATTTCTCTAAGAATTGCTGTCATCTACCGGCCCCCTGGACCAGTATCTGCCTTTCTTGATGACTTCTCTGCCTGGCTACCCTACTTTCTCTCTGCTGAAATCCCCACAATCATTCTTGGGGACTTCAACATCCCTGTTAACACTAACACTACTATTACTTCTAAACTTCTCAGTCTCACCTCATCGCTTGACCTGAAGCAATGGATACAGGCTCCTACCCACTCCAACGGCAACACCCTTGACCTTGCCTTCTCCTATCTGTGCACTCCGTGCAACCTTTCCAACAATCCACTCCCACTCTCTGATCACCACCTTATTAGTTTTGCTCTCTCCTTGTCTTCCACCTCTTCTCCCTCCAACCGCCTAACGGTTACCCGTAGAAACCTTCGCCACCTCAACCCTTCTCTTCTCTACTCTGCTATTGATCACCTCTATGACAAAATCTCACCTCTGTCCTGCCCCAACCAAGCTACTTTCATCTACAACAGCTCACTGTCTTCCTCCCTAGACAAGCTTGCCCCCCTCACTACACACAGAATTAGGCCCCGACTGCTACAACCCTGGCAAACAGATGACACCAGAAGTCTTAGAAAACGTAGCCGCGCTCTTGAGCGCCTGTGGCATAAGACTAAGACCCAGGAAGACTTCACACAATATAAATCTGCCCTCCTAAAATACTACTCCTGCCTTCACACTGCCAAACAGACCTGCTTTATCACACTCATTAACACCTTCTCATCCAGTCCACGTCAACTCTTCTCTACCTTCAATACTCTACTTTGTCCTCCACTGCCTCCACCCACCAACTCACTCACTGCCCAGGAGATTGCCAATCACTTCAAAACTAAGATTGATACAATTCATGAGGAGATCGCCAATGCGCAAAAACCTCCCCCATGCAACACCCCATGTCCACAGATACAATCATTACTTCCCTCATTCAACCCTGTTACTATTACTGAGGTTGCTAAACTTTTATTTAGCACCCATCTAACCACTTGCCCCCTGGATCCTGTTCCCTCGCAAATGCTACGCTCACCCTCTGACTCGATTCTACACTCTCTAACTCACATTTTCAACCTCTCCCTCTCCTGTGGCATCTTCCCAAACTCTCTAAAACCTGCGCTAGTCATCCCCATTCTAAAAAAGCCCTCACTGGATCCCACCAATTTCAACAACTTACGTCCAATCTCCTTACTCTCCTTCTCCTCCAAACTTCTTGAAAGACTGGTCTACAACCGACTAAGCGACTATCTGACCATGAATAAACTTCTAGATCCCCTCCAGTCCGGTTTTCGCCCTCAACACTCCACGGAAACTGCTCTCCTTAAACTCTCAAATGACCTGGACACTATTCTGTACTACTTCTCCTGGATCTCTCTGCTGCCTTTGACACAGTGGACCACCCCCTCCTCCTCAAAAAACTCCACTCCTTTGGTCTCCGTGACTGTACTCTTCGCTGGTTCTCATCCTACCTATCACACCGCTCCTTCAGTGTCACTTACAACTCTACTTCCTCCTCTCTTCTTCCTTTTTCCGTTGGGGTCCCCCAAGGTTCTGTTCTTGGACCTCTCCTTTTCTCAATCTACACCACCTCCTTGGGTCAGTTGATTGCCTCCCATGGCTTTCAATATCATCTCTACGCTGATGACACCCAAATCTATCTCTCCACCCCCCAGCTCTCTCCATCTGTCTCCTCACGCATTACCAACTTACTAGCAGACATATCAGCCTGGATGTCACATCACTTCCTCAAACTCAACCTATCCAAAACCGAGCTCATGATATTTCCTCCCTCAAGTGCCACTTCCCCTGCTTTCCCTGTCAATATCAACGGCTCAACTATCAACCCATCTCCCCACGCCAGGGTCCTAGGTGTAATCCTGGACTCTGAACTAACCTTTCGACCCCACATTCTATCACTATCCAAAGCTTGCCGCCTCAATCTCCACAACATCTCCAAGATACGCCCCTTCCTAACCAATGTCACCACAAAGCTTCTAATCCACTCCCTGGTCATCTCCCGCCTCGACTACTGCAACTCCCTCCTCATTGGTTTACCTCTAAATAGGCTATCCCCACTTCAGTCCATCATGAACGCTGCTGCCAGGCTCATCCACCACACAAACCGCTCAGCGTCTGCTACACCCCTCTGCCAATCCATCCATTGGCTGCCACTCAGTCACCGAATTAAATTCAAGATACTAACTATAACTTACAAAGCCATACACAACCTGGCCCCCAGCTACATCTCTAACCTAGTCACAAAATACCAACCTAATCGTTCTCTTCGCTCCTCCCAAGACCTCCTGCTCTCAAACTCCCTTGTCTCCTCATCCCATGCTCGCCTTCAGGACTTCTCCAGAGCCTCCCCCATCCTCTGGAATGCTCTACCCCAATCCGTCCGATTTTCTCCTACTTTATCCACTTTCAGACGATCCCTGAAAACTCATCTCTTCAGAGAAGCCTATCTGGCCCCCACCTAACAACTGTACATTTATCTTCTCAATCAGCACATCACCCACAGTTATTACCTCTTGTATCTTTTGACCTTCCCTCTTAGATTGTAAGCTCTAAGGAGCAGGGCCCTCTGATTCCTACTGTATCAAAGTGTATTGTATTTGTACTGTCTACCCTCAAGTTGTAAAGCGCTACATAAACTGTTGGCGCTATATAAATCCTGTATAATAATAATACACTCCATGAATGACAATTACCAGAACATTAGTCTGACATGGGATGTTAGCAATGAAAATGTACATTTCTTGGATTTTGAGATCTCCAATACCCCTCGAGGAATAGAAACAAAGACATATTTCAAGGAAACAGACCGTAACTTGTATATTCCCACTACTAGTTGCCACTATAGACCCTGGATTAATGATATCCCTAGAGGGCAGTTTTTGTGGATTAAAAAGAATTGCACAAACAATGCTGATTATGAAATTCAAACAGAGAAATTGAGTGGAATGTTTAGGGACAAAGGGTATAGGGCCAATTTTTTGGAAGCAGAAAGATGAAGCATTGGGGGCTTGGATAGGGAGGATCTTATAAAAGATAAAGTAAAAAGCACAGAATCAAGCAGTGATATGGGTATCTGTATCATTCTTGATTATAATTTACAAAATAAGGAAGTGGAGAAAAATATTAAAAGGTATTGGGAGATCCTAAAGCAGGATATACACCTCAAAGACAGTTTATTGGATAAACCAAAAATTGTCTACAAACAAGCCCCGAATTTGAGGGATCGATTGGTGCACAATGTAATTGAACCCCCTCCAACCAAGCCTGTGATATTTTGGGACATCAAAGGGGTTTCACGGATGTGGAAGATGTTATAGTTGTGTAAGGGTCCCAAGAAATGTTAAAATCCTTCACAAATCCTCGTACTAATGGTTCCCACGTGATCAGGGATTTTATTTCATGTGACACTATAGGGGTTGTCTATGCCATCGAGTGCCCATGCAACCTACTATATGTAAGGAGGAAAAAGAGGGCGCTAAAAGTAAGAATGCAAGAGCATGTGAGAAATATACGCAAAGGACATGATAAGCATCACCTATCAATTCATTTTAGGGATAAACATTAAAAAAAACCCTGAAGAAATGCAGTTTTTGGGCATTGAGGCCCCCAAACATCATTGGAGGGGTTCCAACTTTATAAGAGAGATCAGTAAGAGGGAATCATGGTGGATACACCAATTAGGTTCCCTCTGGCCAGGAGGATTAAATAAGGAGTTTGATTTAAAATGTTTTCTTAGTACTTATTGATTATATATATCTTTGGCCCTGGAAAATTAAAGTTGGATATGGTTGGATAAGTTGGATATGTTATGTTGCTATAGGTTTGGTATCTCAATATACTTAGTCACGCCAGCAAAAAGAAAGGGGGTTAATAGTGGTTTTTGTAGCGCCTCGCTTATTTGTTGTATGTGCTGAAAGCCTTATAATGAGCACTAGAAAAAAAATATTTTTTGATGTTTCTTAACACTATGAATATTTTTAATATTCATTATTGATTTTTAATATATATTTTTGATAAATATATCTGGATATGATTTTTTTGAGGGTAGGCTTATACAGGGTAATGGAAGGTGGTCTACATATGTGTATGTATATATATCTTTTTATATACAATGGGGCAAAAAAGTATTTAGTCAGCCACCAATTGTGCAAGTTCTCCCACTTAAAAAGATGAGAGAGGCCTGTGTGGAATGTGGAAACAAATCCAGACAATCACATTTCAAGGTCCTGGAGTGGCCTAGCCAGTCTCCAGATCTCAACCCTATAGAAAACCTTTGGAGGGAGTTGAAAGGCCATGTTGCCCAGCGACAGCCCCAAAATATCACAGCTCTAGAGGAGATCTGCATGGAGGAATGGGCCAACATACCAGCAACAGTGTGTGACAACCTTGTGAAGACTTACAGAAAACATTTGACCTCTGTCATTGCCAACAAAGGATATTTAACAAAGTATTGAGATGAACTTGACCAAATACTTATTTTCCACAATAATTTGCAAGGAAATTCTTTCAAAAATCAGACAATGTGATTGTCTGGATTTGTTTCCACATTTTGTCTCTCATAGTTGAGGTATACCTATGATGACAATTACAGGCCTCTCTCATCTTTTTAAGTGGGAGAACTTGCACAATTGGTGGCTGACTAAATATTTTTTTGCCCCACAGTATACAGTATCTCACAAAAGTGAGTACACCCCTCACATTTTTGTAAATATTTTATTCTATCTTTTCATGTGACAACACTGAAGAAATTACACTTTGCTACAATGTAAAGTATTGAGTGTGCAGCTTGTATAACAGTATACATTTTCTGTCCCCTCAAAATAACTCAACACACAGCCATTAATGTCTAAACCGCTTGCAACAAAAGTGAGTACACCCCTAAATGAAAATGTCCAAATTGGGCCCAATTAACAATTTTCTCTCTCCGGTGTCATGTGACTCATTAGTGTTACAAGCTCTCAGGTGTGAATTGGGAGCAGGTGTGTTAAATTTGGTGTTA
This sequence comes from Aquarana catesbeiana, assembly GCF_042186555.1. Classification (NCBI taxonomy): domain Eukaryota; kingdom Metazoa; phylum Chordata; class Amphibia; order Anura; family Ranidae; genus Aquarana; species Aquarana catesbeiana. The sequence goes on along the minus strand of NC_133328.1, from coordinate 146,050,280 downwards.
TCGCTCTCAATCTCTCATACTGGTCACTGGAAGTTTAACATGGCACCTCATGACAAAGAACTCTCTAAGGATCTGAAAAAAAGAATTGTTGCTCTACATAAAGATGGCATAGGCTATAAGAAGATTGCCAAGACCCTGAAACTGAGCTGCAGTATGGTGGCCAAGACCATACAGCGGCTTAACAGGACAGGTTCCACTCAGAACAGGCCTCGCCAGGATCAACCAAAGAAGTTGCGTTCACATGCTCATTGTCATATCCAGAGGTTGTCTTTGGGACGTATGAGTGCTGCCAGCATTGCTGCAGAGGTTGAAGGGGTGGGGGGGGTCAGCCTGTCAGTGCTCATACCATACGCCGCACACTGCATCAAATTGGACTGCATGGCTGTCGTCCCAGAAGGAAGCCTCTTTTAAAGAAGATTCACAAGAAAGCCTGCAAACAGTTTGCTAAGACAAGCAGACTAAGAATATGGATTACTGGAACCATGTCCTGTGGTCCTGTGAGACCAAGATAAACTTATTTGGTTCAGATGGTGTTAAGCATGTGTGGGGGCAACCAGGTGAGGAGTACAAAGACAAGTGTGTCTTGCCTACAGTCAAGCATGGTGGTGGGAGTGTCATGGTCTGGGGCTGCATGAGTGCTGCCGGCACTGGGAAGCTACAGTTCATTGAGGGAACCATGAATGCCAACATGCACTGTTATATAATAATGCAGAGCATGAACCTTTATCGGAGACTGGGGGCAGGGCAGTATTCCAATATGATAACGACCCCAAACACACCTCCAAGACGACCACTACCTTGCTAAAGAAGCTGAAGGTAAAGGTGATGGATTGGCTAAGCATGTCTCCAGACCTAAACCCTAATGAACATCTGTGGGGCATCCTCAAATGGAAGGTGGAGGAGCGCAAGGTCTCTAACATCCACCAGCTCAGTGATGTACTCATGGAGGAGTGGAAGAAGACTCCAGTGGCAACCTGTGATGCTCTGGTAAACTCCATGCCCAAGAGGGTTAAGGCAATGCTGGAAAATAATGGTGGCCACACAAAATATTGACACTTTGGGCCCAATTTGGAAATTTTCACTTAGAGTTTTACTAACTTTTGTTGCCAACGGTTTAGACATTAATGGCTGTGTGTTGAGTTATTTTGAGGGGCAGCAAATTTCCACTGTTATACAAGCTGTACACTCACTACTTTACATTGTAGCAAATTGTCATTTCTTCAGTGTTGTCACATGAAAAGATATAATCAAATATTTACAAAAATGTGAGGGGTGAAGTCACTTTTGTGAGATACTGAATATATATATTTTATATTATATATTTTTGGTGGTCCTTTATTTGATATGGTTCATGGGGTCTTTTCCCTCTCTCTATATATGTAACTGATGTGTGTGTATATTAATGTACGCACATACACACACATTTTTTTGAGACATTTTTTGAGGCAATGAGATCTCTATGAATTTATTGTTACATATATATGTGGCTTTTTTTTTACAAATTTTGTGGACTTATATATATGTATAGAATTTTGGTTTTAGTTCTAGGGCATTTATTTACATGCAAATGTCCAATACCTCAGTATGTACCAGAATGGGTTTATATTTGTGTGTTTTATTATATAGTATATATTTTTTTTAGTGTAGGTGGTAGAATTATATTGGATCGTTATTTTGTTTTATATTATGTCAAATCTGGGATATGACTGTATGTTCGCTCTGCAACACCGTTCTGCAATTAGGCATCTGCATTTGGATGCAGCCTAATTTCAGCAGGTATATATAATATTATGTTGCTCTATAGCATGATGGAGGATTAGATAGTTCAGCACTGTTGTGAGTGGTGTCATAGCGTGTTCTGTTTAGGTTTCCAGGATATACCGTGCATTGGGCTAACCATATGCACATTAATATGTCCTAAGACCACAAGAAAATGGCTGACGGCCAGGCATTCCAGTATAAACAGTGCATTGGCCTAAGAATATGGATATTAGGATGTCCTCAGACTATAAGAAAATGGCCGACCAATCAGCATCCCCCTGAGGAAGATACGAAATTCCCTTGTATCGTCACACGTAGGGGAGGGGACAGAACGGTGTAGGAAGCAGCTGGCCTGCTTCACAGAGAGCAGACATGCGACCTCAACTAAAAAACAGTGTTTTAGGGCACATTACAGAGTGGTGCACTCAATGCACCTAACCCATGTGAGTACCCTGCACTGGGGCTTTTTGTTTGTACAATAAAATTGTGTTAAAACGGTATCACGCTATGGAGTCTCTTTCTACTGTTTGTATATGAGGACACAGCACCAGTGAGCAGTTTGGATCCATACAGCTAACTTAGAATCCCTAAAGTGATTCATATGCGTGTTTGACCGAACAAGAGAGTTTAACCACTTCAGCCCCGGAAGGATTTACCCCCTTCCTGACCAGAGCACTTTTTACAATTTGGCACTGCGTCGCTTTAACTGCTAATTGCGCGGTCATGCAATGCTGTAACCAAACGAAATTTGCGTCCTTTTCTTCCCACAAATAGAGCTTTCTTTTGATGGTATTTGATCACCTCTGCCGTTTTTATTTTTTGCGCTATACACGGAAAAAGACCGAAAATTTTGAAAAAAAATGATATTTTCTACTTTTTGTTCTAAAAAAAATCCAATAAACTCAATTTTAGTCATACATTTAGGCCAAAATGTATTTGGCCACATGTCTTTGGTTAAAAAAATGTCAATAAATGTATATTTATTGGTTTGCGCAAAAGTTATAGCGCCTACAATCTAGGGTACATTTTCTGGAATTTACACAGCCTTTAATTTATGACTGCCTATGTCGTTTCTTGAGGTGCTAAAATGGCAGGGCAGTACAAAACCCCCCCAAATGACCCCATTTTGGAAAGTAGACACCCCAAGGAAATTGCTGAGAGGCATGTTGAGCCCATTGAATATTCATTTTTTTTGGCCCAAGTGATTGAATAATGACAAAAAAAAAAAAAAAAATTACAAAAAGTTGTCACTAAATGATATATTGCTCACACAGGCCATGGGCATATGTGGAATTGCACCCCAAAATACATTTAGCTGCTTCTCCTGAGTATGGGGATACCACATGTGTGGGACTTTTTGGGAGCCTAGCCGCATACGGGGCCCCGAAAACCAATCACTGACTTCAGGATTTCTAAGGGCGTACATTTTTGATTTTACTCCTCACTACCTATCACAGTTTTGAAGGCCATAAAATGCCCAGATGGCACAAACCCCCCCCAAATGACCCCATTTTGGAAAGTAGACACCCCAAGCTATTTGCTCAGAGGCATGTTGAGTCCATGGAATATTTTATATTTTGACACAAGTTGCGGGAAAGTGACAATTTATTTATTTATTTTTTTTTTTTTTGCACAAAGTTGTCACTAAATGATATATTGCTCACACAGGTCATGGGCATATGTGGAATTGCACCCCAAAATACATTCTGCTGCTTCTCTTGAGTACGGGGATACCACATGTGTGGGACTTTTTAGGAGCCTAGCCGCGTACGGGACCCCGAAAACCAATCACCGCCTTCAGGATTTCTAAGGGTGTACATTTTTGATTTCACTCTTCACTGCCTATCACAGTTTCGGAGGTCATGGAATGCCCAGGTGGCACAAACCCCCCCCAAATGACCCCATTTTGGAAAGTAGACACCCCAAGCTATTTGCTGAGAGGCATGGTGAGTATTTTGTAGCTCTCATTTGTTTTTGAAAATGAAGAAAGACAAAAAAAAAATTTTTTTTTTTCTTTTTTTAATTTTCAAAACTTTGTGACAAAAAGTGAGGTCTGCAAAATACTCACTATACCGCTCAGCAAATAGCTTTGGGTGTCTACTTTCCAAAATGGGGTCATTTGGGGGGGGGTTTGTGCCACCTGGGCATTCCATGGCCTCCGAGACTGTGATAGGCAGTGAAGAGTGAAATCAAAAATTTACGCCCTTAGAAAGCCTGAAGGCGGTGCTTGGTTTTCGGGGTCCCATACGCGGCTAGGCTCCCAAAAAGTCTCACACATGTGGTATCCCCGTACTCAGGAGAAGCAACAGAATGTATTTTGGGGTGTAATTTCACATATTCCCATGGCATGTTTGAGCAATATATAATTTAGTGACAACTTTGTGCAAAAAAAAAAAAAAAAATTTGTCTCTTTCCCGCAACTTGTGTCACAATATAAAATATTCCATGGACTCGACATGCCTCTCAGCAAATAGCTTGGGGTGTCTACTTTCCAAAATGGGGTCATTTGGGGGGGGTTTGAACTGTCCTGGCATTTTATGCACAACATTTAGAAGCTTATGTCACACATCACCCACTCTTCTAACCACTTGAAGACAAAGCCCTTTCTGACACTTTTTGATTACATGAAAAAATTATTTTTTTTTGCAAGAAAATTACTTTGAACCCCCACACATTATATATTTTTTTAAAGCAAATGCCCTACAGATTAAAATGGTGGGTGTTTAATTTTTTTTTTTCACACAGTATTTGCGCAGCGATTTTTCAAACGCATTTTTTGGGGAAAAAACACACTTTTTTACATTTTAATGCACTAAAACACACTATATTGCCCAAATGTTTGATGAAATAAAAAAGATGATCTTAGGCCGAGTACATGGATACCAAACATGACATGCTTTATAATTGCGCACAAACGTGCAGTGGCAACAAAATAAATACATTTTTAAAAGCCTTTAAAAGCCTTTACAGGTTACCACTTTAGATTTACAGAGGAGGTCTACTGCTAAAATTACTGCCCTCGATCTGACCGTCGTGGTGATACCTCACATGCATGGTGCAATTGCTGTTTACATTTGACGCCAGACCGACACTTGCGTTCGCCTTAGCGCGAGAGCAGGGGGGACAGGGGTGCTTTTTTTTTTTTTTTTTTTTTTTCTTTATTATTTTTTTGCTTTTTTATCTTATTTTAAAACTGTTCCTTTCATTTTTTTTTTTTTTTAATCATTTTTACTGTTATCTCAGGGAATGTAAATATCCCCTATGATAGCAATAGGTAGTGACAGGTACTCTTTTTTGAAAAAATTGGGGTCTATTAGACCCTAGATTTCTCCTCTGCCCTCAAAGCATCTGACCACACCAAGATCGGTGTGATAAAATGCTTCCCCAATTTCCCAATGGCGCTATTTACATCCGGCGAAATCTAAGTCATAAAATGCTCGTAGCTTCCGGTTTCTTAGGCCATAGAGATGTTTGGAGCCACTCTGGTCTCTGATCAGCTCTATGGTCAGCTGGCTGAATCACCGGCTGCATTCTCAGGTTCCCTGTTGAGACAGGAGAGCCAGAGAAAAGCACGGAAGACGATGGGGGGGGCATTCTCTCCCACTGCTTGTAAAAGCAGTCTAGAGGCTAATTAGCCGCTAGGATTGCTTTTACATGAAAGCCGACCGCTGGCTGAAAAGAATGATACCAAGATGATACCTAACCCTGCAAGCATCATTCTGGTATAACCACTCAAAGTCGTGAATGCTGTACCTGAAGACAAAAAAATGGTTAACAATAAAGCACAGTAAACGGTAAAGTATAAAAAATTGCATACCTGAAAAGCAAACATGATAAAACATAATAACAATAAAACATTGCAGAATAGAATACAGTAAAAAAGAGCAGAACAATAGAGAGAATAGAGAGAGAGAGAATAGAGAGAGAACAATAAAACGACAACTATTATTTTTTATTTTATATTTTTGTTTGTGTTTTTTTTTTTTTTTTTTTACACTTTTTTTGTAACTGTAACTTTTATAACTGTAACCGGTTCCAGGTTCGGGTCTCTCAAAATGCGATGGCATCTTGGGAGACCCTGTGAAAGTGTGTCCTAGTCTGTGCGATGCTGTACCCTACGCTAATACTCAGCTAGTGAATGGTAGCGTTCAAAACATTCACCAATGCAAAGACCAGGATTGTCAGGACAGGAGGGACAATAATAGCGGGTGTCACGCCTATATCCGCGCTTGCTGCAGACACAACATCTTTTTTGGGGGGGTTCGTTGGGTAGGGGTACTCGGGAGGACATAAAGAAAATGCCTCTCATGCAGCCGACTGCATTTGGTTGGGGATGTGAATGGGGGAAGTACGGGCGCTGCAGAAGTGGTGGGTTCCCAATTAGGATTGGCGAATGCAGCAGGAAGGGCATTATGGGCACGACGGGCCTGTGTTTGTCTTTTTGGTGGCAGCGGGACACTATTTGTGCTTGCCACCTCACCAGCTTGAACTGCACTTATGGGACTCGCCACGTCACCAAGTGTTACTGCAGTGCTGGTTTGACTACGACCGGGGTGTACTAGGCCGCTGGCGCTTGCCAGTTCACCAAAACGCTACCAAAAAAACTGTTAACGATCGCAGGGATCAGGCCTGACTCTGCGAACGCTGCAGTTATGCGTTTAGTGTTATGAACTTCCTTGTTTTAGTCTGGTTGTACGTCATCACGTACGAATTCGACGGACTTTGGTGGATTGTGTGTAGGCAAGTCCGTTCATTCAGAAAGTCCGTCGTAAAGTCAGTTGAAAAGTCCGCCGGGCAATGTCTGCCATAAAGTCCGACCGTGTGTACGCGGCATTACTCACAATTTTAAAGTTCACCTCCCTCCGGGAATGAGGGTCCACACCAACAAAGTTTAGGCCCAAAGCCTGCTGGTGGCACCCGGCATGCCAATGTTTGTCCTATGCTCACTTGACACTGCCTACAAGCTGTCCAAGTGTACAGTTCTTTTGCTGTTATCTGTAACTCATAGATGGCCTTTCTGTCAAAATAATTTCAGACAATGGGCACTTATTAATAGATACTTTAAAGTGTAGCGCTTACCTCTGGAGGGGCAGCTGAGAATATGCCCAGGTCCCCCTTATCAATACATGGGATATCAGTCCCACAAGCACAGATCCATGCACAGGGATCATACAGGCTCGGTCTAGGGGAAGTCTTTTAGAATTTATTGCTGATGAACTTAAACAGAAGAGGGGTTTAGGGTCACAGGATACTCCAAATGACAACAACAATCAATGGGGGGACAAACGTCTCACTAATCTTCTCTATAGCAGCCTTTCCTGGAGGACACAGGGAATATCTAGGACTAGCAGTCCCAGTCCATCTAGCATCCTCTGACACTTAGGGGTTGATTTAGTAAAGGCAAATAGACTATGCACTTTGCAAAGTGCAATTGCACTCTGCAAGAGTAGTTGCTCCAGAGCCTAGTAAATGAGCAGAAGCTCTGCTGACTTCCATCATGTAATCATGTGCAAGTAAAAATGCTTTTTTTTTTTTCTTGCACATGATTTGGTATTCTTTGCAAAGTGAATCTTTACCTCATTTACTAAACTCTGGAGCAACTGCACTTGCAGAGTGCAACTGCATTTTGCAAAGTGCATAATCTATTTGCCTTTAGTAAATCAACCCCTGAGTTTACTTCTGGCACTTGTACACCCAAGAGTCCACTGCAAGGTCTTTACTCATAATGTCCCAGGAGTCGTCTGCCACCCAGCATCCACAGTTAGAGCCTTAGTGAGGGAGATAAAAGATCCTTCTCCAGACCAGGACTTCAGGACAGTGCCCTCCAGCAAATAATACTTTGGCAATCCTCCCCAGGCCTTCAGCCCAGCTCCTGCTGATGCCCAGACTGCAATCTCTAGTCTCTGTAGTTCTCTCCTAGGGGAAGCCCCAGGAGAACTGGAACCCTCCCTGAAGAGGAAAGGAGCTTCTTCCAGAAGCAGGTGGGAAAAATCAAATACCCAACCTGGAGACCCTGACCAGAAAAAAATAATCAATTGCTGCTCCGCTGACAACAGTGAAATCAAAAACGAAGTTTAACCTAGCAGTCTAACTAAAGGAGGGTGCTGCAAAAGTCTAACTCTGTGTTTTGAAAAAAAATACTTAGTCACGATTTGAATAGTTTGTGTTATGTTATCCAATGTAATATTTCTTGTTAGCCTGAATATTATTGTTAAAAAAAAAGTGCTGGTCTCCAACCTGGAATAAGTCTGCTAACTGCTTGAAGTTGCAATGTGATATTTGCTCCATTTGCTTCTCCTGCCTATGCTAAGTAGCTAATTTATCACAGAGAAAAACAGACATATGGCTGGCTTACTACATTTATCCACAAGCTAATTACTAACCACACAGACTCTCTCATGTTTAAATAAGTACCAGTCCAAACAAAGTGTTTTTTTAAGTGAGACTTAAGTCTTGTTAAAGGGAAAAGTCTAATACATACATGGCAAACTTGATTTCCTTTTCATACCTAAAGAAAAAACAGAAATATTTTGCACTAGGGTCACCAACCAGTAAGCAGCTGACATTATACTCAGATACAGAGCATAACAGAACTGAAAGCCAAAAAGTGCAGCGCTAAGATGTGATTGAGAAGTACTACAATAATATATGTGTGTATCAGCCACAGCAGGCTCACAGATGCATCACAATAGTGAACCAACTCAAAGTGATAAACAATGTGCACATAGATGTAGCAGGGAGGTGGCTATCTTACCTGCAGTATCAGAAGACACTCTGCAACATTGTTGCAGTGAGACTGTTTCCCTCTAGTGCCAGCTAAGACTCTGTGTCATCACATCCTGTCAGCAGACTGATTACCACCAGGGGGCAAAGCATAAAGGGAATTGTAGTTCCAGGACTAAAGTTTCACATTCAGATTGAACTGTATGAAACTGCAAGAGCCAGCATGCTCTGGAGAAAAGGAACTAAAGACTTCATCTTGCATTGCTGAGGGATTTTCAGACAGCACGAGGCGAAGGAAGAGGGAGAGGTGCTGCCTCCTAGGTGATTTAGGCCTCTGCCGCCAGTTGGGACATCCAGCCTGAGAGAGGGGGACCCCAGGTGCAGGTCCAGGCGCACCTGCACTTATAGTGAAGCGTTCCAGTGTGAGGTGACTAGTCGGGTCACCAGGAGAGCCTGCTTGTTCCAGGACGTTCGTTTGGGCCTTGACCACAGGATTGGGTGAGGGGGTTTTTGTCCATTTGCAGGAAACAGGGACACTGCACCACAGAAGAAGTTAAATGGACACTGTATACAGACATCATTGCTGTTAGTCATCTTGCTGACACTTGTAGTGCCACAGGGCTAAAGGATGAGGTCATCCATTCCCAGGGACACTGTCTACAGACACCATTGTCCTTTCACCTTGCTGAGAAAGATCCTGCATTTCTCACTTGATAATCCGGGCCAGTTATATTGTTTGGCCCTGCTATTCAGGAGTTTAAGTGCACCAACAAAAGTGGCTAACTGAAGACACAAAGTCTTATCTTTTCTTCAAAAGGACTGAAGCTACTAGTGCCATACGGACCCGCACACACATATTGAGGGCTCTGTATATGCAGTTGGTGTGTGTGAGATAGTTTATCTAGGAAGTTAAGCCATTACATGTTGATTTGAATAAAGTGTTTAAAGTTGGGCCTGTGGTGTCAGGGGACAGAAGAGAGAGGCATGACATAAGAGGGTCATTCCTCTGCTCTCCTCCTGCCTGGACTCATAGAGCACACCTGAGTAAAGGTAACCAATCTGGTACAGATTGCCATATTGTGATGTATTGTTATTGAAGTGTTTCCCTCTGCTCTTGGGGTTATTCTCAGGTTTTTAATCCCTGAAAGCAGCCTGAATGTGGTAATGAGCGATATTGCTCTTAATCTCAGTTATTGCTCTCCAATTGCATTACTTGAATATATATGGTTACTGTTTGTTACTCTTTTCCACAGAAATATTACAATAAAGACAATTTCTGTGTTTTATCATAACGTGTGCGTTTCTCATTGGTCCTTGAACTTACACTATTGCCAGGTTTGCCAGAGGGGCTAAGACTGTTACTGGGGTTGAGAGGCAGAGTACGGAACCAAACATACTTAAACAGCTCCTTCGGGGGGTAGAGCTACATAAAAAAAGTGCAAAATAAATGAAACTTTACTGCAAACCATAAATAAAGTGCTTATAAGAATACTGCAATCAAATATGTGTGTATCAGCCACAGCAGGCTCAAAAAGGCATCACAGTAGTGAACCAACTCAAAATTAAAGTGCTAAACAATGTGCACATATGCTCAGAAAAAGTGCAAAGTAAATAAATCTTTAGTGCAAATTATATATAAAGTGCAAAAGTGTAAAAGAGTCCACTGCAGGGGTTTATATGAAGAATACATTTCCTCTGTCTAAATAAAAGTCCTAATGGAGAAAGTGTAAAAAAAGAGGGGATAATCCTCCCAAAATCAGCAGATGAGATTAGTAGAAAGCTGTGTCATTGTGTGCAGTATGCAAGGGCTTACCAGAGCCAAATGAGTCCCCAAATACACTAGAGTGGTCATATAGTGCTTGTGATGTTATAAAAGCCTCTCATATTCGCATGGCCCACAGGTATAGCACCTCAAAACACTGTGGGGTTGATTTACTAAAGGCAAAAAAACTGTGCACTTTGCATAGTGCACTTGCACTATGCAAGAGCAGTTACTCCATAGCTTATTAAATGAGCAGAAACTATGCTGACTTCCATTATCCAATCACGTGCAAGCAAATATGCTGTTTTTTTTTTATTTTCATTGCTCGTAATTGGGTATTTTTTGTAAAGTGAAGCTCTACCTCATTTACTAGGCTCTGGAGCAACTGCACTTACAGAGTGCAACTGCATTTCGCGAAGTGCACAGTCTATTTGCCTTTAGTAAATCAACCCCTCTGTCTCCAGGTATGTGCTCCTGCACTTCACGCCTCTCCAGAGATGTCACGAAGATCCATATACATGTACCGCAATAAGGAACAAAAGAAGGAAACGATCCATAGTGAAGACCATTTAAAAATTAATATTTATTTTTTAAAAATGTACACACAGATGATGCAGAGTATGCAGCGCTTGAATTACATGAAGGGGTATCCACATGCCAGATTTCAGATGGGCGCGACTCATTGCACATGCATAGTAGGAGTAAACCCTGGCTTTGCCCTAAGCGTTTCATCACATATGATGTCAAAAGGGGCACGGGATACACACTTCCACTACGTATATAAATACTGTTCATACCTTTTTCGATTGTGTAGACACTACAGATACCTTTTTCTGGCTGACCTGTGATTTTCTCAAACTGAAGTCTTTTAAAAGGGAAGAACGTGAAGTGATTGCAAAGGTTCTCCTAAAAAAAAAATTTAAAAAACAAGCATGTCATACTTACCTGCTCTGTGCAATGGTCTTCTTCTGGGGTTCCCTGTCGGATTTCCAGACTCCTCCTGCCTTCAAAGTGCCACCAGAGCACATTTTTTAAAAATTTTATGTAGCACCTTTGTCCCAAAGCAGGGCTACAAGTAAATTTAGTTGTGCTGGGTGGTAGCTAGCCTGGCTAATTTGTAGTGTTTAGTGATCAAATGGCTTTCTTCCTAATCCTGTTTAGCTGTGGTTTCTCCCTATTGTCAGTAGGTGGTGATGTTGCCTTTGACATTAGAGTGATGAGCTGAGTTCAGGTTATGAATCAATCAGACTGGCTGCTATAAATGCAGGGAGAAGGTATTTATTTGGAGAGAGGTGGTTGGGGTCTTTACCCCCGAGGCTACGGTCTGGGTGGATGTGTCTTAAACAGCTCCTGGCTGCTAAGTCTGAAGCCTGAGGTCTATCCAGGTGCTCGCCTGGCTGCTAGGCCTATCCGAGGCCTACCCGGGTGTTCAAGATTCTGCTCAGAAAAAGCCTGCTTAATATCTGGAAACAATTCAGAGAGGGATAGAGTTCTAGAGAAGTTCCTGAGGTGACTCTTCACAGACTGGGATCCATGAGGTGACTGGGAGAGCTTCAAGAGAGAACTAATCCAAGGGAATTCAGTATGATGCTGTGTGTAAAGTTCAGTTACTATAGGACACATCTTATTCTACAAAGTACAGATGTTCTGGTTCAGCTTAAAGGCTCTTTTCCTGTACTGCTGTCTACCTTATGTCACCTTTTTTGTCTAAGGAGTATGAAGAAGAGAAGAAGATGAAGAGAAGAGCGAGAGCCTCCCTCCATGCCATGGATGCGGAGCGGCCCGAGGAGAAGAAGGGAAGAAGACGCCGCGGAGGAGATGCTGGACGAGAACACCGGAGGAAGAACCAGAAGAGCCAGAAGAACCAGAAGAAGAAGAAGATGGAGGAAGAAACCGAAGGAGGATAGAAGAAAGAAGAAGCATTTAAATAAAGGAATTGTCAAAAACTGTCTCTTGTCATTTTTAACATTTTTGACAGTTTTTTAGTGAAATGGTACCCCTTACAATTTCACACAGGGGGGAGGGCCGGGATCTGGGGGTCCCCTTGTTAAAGGGGGCTTCCAGATTCCAATAAGCCCCAACCCGCAGACCCCCACAACCACCGGCCAGGGTTGTGAGGGTGAGGCCCTTGTCCTCATCAACATGGGGACAAGGTGTTTTGGGGGGCTACCCCAAAGCACACTCCCAATGTTGAGGGCATGTGGCCTGGTATGGTTCAGGAGGGGGGGCGCTCTCTCGTCCCCCCCTCTTTTCCTGCGGCCTGCCAGGCTCGGATAAGGGTCTGGTATGGATTTTCGGGGGGACCCCACGCCGTTTTTTTTTTAATTTTGGCGCGGGGTTCCCCTTAAAATCCATACCAGACCCTTCTGGTATGGAATTTAGGGAGACCCCCCCACGTCATTTTTTTTTATTTTGGCCGGGGTTCCCCTTAATATCCATACCAGACCTGCAGGGCCTGGTATGGAATTTAGGGGGACCCCCCACGTCATTTTTTTTTTAAATTTTGGTTCAGGGTTCCCCTGTTGGGTATTCCCATGCCGTTTTTATCGTTGAACTTCTATGTGTATTGTCAGACCGGCAATGCATTAATAGCCGCAAGTAGTTTTAAATGACTTTTTTTCCTTTGAAATGTCATTTTGCTGTCCGACTGTTCTAAACACGGGACACATGCGCCCCTTTGCAGGCATACTATAGACCCCCCCCAGGTACGAAATTTAAAGGGATATTACACTTTTATTGTTTCACTTTAAGCATTATTAAAATCACTGCTCCCGAAAAAACGGCCGTTTTTAAAACTTTTTTTTGCATTGATTCATGTCCCCTGGGGCAGGACCCAGGTCCCCAAACACTTTTTATGACAATACCTTGCATATAAGCCTTTAAAATTAGTACTTTTGATTATTTATGTTCGTGTCCCATAGACTTTAACGGTGTTCGCGTGTTCAAACAAATTTTTTTCCTGTTTGCATGTTCTGGTGCGAACCGAACAGGGGGGTGTTCGGCTCATCCCTAACCACCAGGCTCCCGGAAAGTTGGGGTAGGCGCTAGACTTAGATGTTGCCTGAAACCTGATATATTTTGAAATAACCAGTCTATATACTTTATTGTATTGTGTATTTTATGCTGCATTTCAATTTTTATGTAGCATAAAAAGTAAAACTGCACAAAATAAATCATAGAAGATCACAAATTTGTTGGTGTACAGTATGATGTAGAAAAATTTAAATATAAAAATGGATAATTAGTCCTTCTTTTCATTTAGCTTTGTAGCCTCCAGCAAACATGGTCATTTTCATACCATGACCTTTATTTGCTTGTTAAATAAAAAAAAATTGCTTAGACAAGCATACACTGTAAAAAAGGTAATCACCTTAGTTGCAGAAAGTGAGACATAAAAATATGGATGTGATTAAAGTGAACCTGTACTCTTTATTTAAACTGTGAATCCGCATACACACAGTCGGACTTTCCGACGGGAAATGTTGAATGTGAGCTTAATGTCGGAAAGTCTGACCGTGTGTATGCTCCATCGAACATTTGCTGTCGGACTTTTCGCCAACAAATGTTTGAGAGCAGGTTCTCAAATCTTCTGCCAACAAATCTTTGTTGTCGGAAAGTGCATGTATGTCTCAAACGTTTTTCTTAATTTAGGCTAGAATGCAGATAGATTAGGAACACTTTCCTCTAATTCTGTCTGTGTCCCTGCAGGAAAGATTAGCCTCGTGACCATTACCACCAGTACAGCGATGAAAAAAACAAAATACTTGATGTGAGGGGATATATTCCAATGAGGAAACCTGTTCTGATGAGAACTATTTAAGAGGGAATATTCCCTTGCATTCTTACTTCCTGTTGTGTCTCTGGGACAGGAGATAAAAAGAGAAATCTCCCTAATGGGTCACAAAAAAAAAAAAATGTGACAGGGGTATTAACCATTTCCTACTCTGTTCAAAACTAAATAAAAAAAAAAGCATGGAGTGATGCATGGCATTTGGGCATTTAATAAAGTATTTAGTAAAGTAGTAATGCACTATAGTTTTTTCTGAATCATTTCTGTTGCTGCTGTGAGGACGTTATGGTTCAGGGCCACCATTACTGGATGGGAGGCTGAGAGTAGAGGAGTTGATGGCTTCATCCTAAAATAATCCTTCTGCTGACAGCTTTGCCCAATCAGGGCGCAGTGTAAGCTGGTTGTTAAGGAGTGGGGCCGGGAAACTGGCCGCGACGTCCTTAACAACCGATGAGTCATCAGCTTTCAATGGGTTCCCCCACTGACAGCTGAATAATAAATAAATGGTTTTGGAGGGGAACCCCACGCCAAATAAAAAAAAAATTGGTGTGCCCCCCCCCCCAAAATCCATACTAGACCCATATCCTGGCATGCAGCCCAGCAGGTCAGAAAAGGGATGGGACGAGCGAGCCCCCCCCCCCCCGAACCATACCATGCCACGTTCTCTCAACATGGGGGGTGGGTGCTTTGGGGCAGGGCAGCCCCCCACTCCAAAGCACCTTGTCCCCATGTTGATGGGGACAAGGGCCTCATCACCACAATCGTGACCCGTGGTTGTGGGGGTCTGCAGGCGGGGGACTTATCGGAATCTGGAAGTACCCCTACCCATTTACCAAAAAGGTTACAAACAGTAATAAAAAAAGAGACACGTTTTTAACAAATCCTTTATTAAAAAATAAAAAATAGTGTCCCCCGATGTCAATCACAGAGCCCGCTGACCCGAAAAAACCAACTCCCCCATTTTGAGGGCATGTGGCCTGGTATGGATCAGCCCTCCTCTTTCCTGACCTGCCAGGCTGCATGCCCGGATAACGGTCTGGTATGGATTTTGGAGGAGACTCCACTCCATTTTTTTTTCTTATTTTGGCGTGGGGTGCCCCTCCAAATCCATACCAGACCTGAAGGGCCAGGTGCTGGCAATTGTAACCACGAGTCATTTTAAATGTGATTTGACTCTTTTTTTTTCTTTAAAAAGGCCTTTTTTGCTGCAGCATGTTTTATGCATGCTACAGATGTGTTACTTTACAGGCACATTAGGGGACCCCCCAGGTATATGTAAAGGAATTTTTCCTTTTTTTATTGTTGCATTTTTACCATCTCAATACAGGGCATTTTAACCCCCTTCCTGCCCAAGCCATTTTTCAGCTTTCAGCGCTGTCACACTTTGAATGACATTTGCGCGGTCATGCAACACTGTACCCAAATGAAGTTTTTATTATTTTTCCCCCACAAATAGAGCATTATTTTGGTGGTATTTGATCATCTCTGCAGTTTTTATTTTTTGCGCTATAAACAAAAGAAGAGGGACAAGTTTGAAAAAAAACACAATATTTTTTACTTTTTGTTATAATAAATATCCATTTTTCTTTTTAAACAAATTTTTTCCTCAGTTTAGGCCGATACTAATGCCCCGTACACATGGTCGGACTTTGTTCGGACATTCCGACAACAAAATCCTAGGATTATTTCTGACGGATGTTGGCTCAAACTTGTCTTGCATACACACGGTCACACAAAGTTGTCGGAAAATCTGATCGTTCTGAACGCGGTGATGTAAAACACGTACGTCGGGACTATAAACGGGGCAGTGGCCAATAGCTTTCATCTCTTTATTTATTCTGAGCATGCGTGGCACTTTGTGCATCGGATTTGTATACACACGATCGGAATTTCCGACAACGGATTTTGTTGTCGTAAAATTTTATATTCTGCTCTCAAACTTTGTGTGTCGGAAAATCCGATGGAAAATGTGTGATGGAGCCCACACACGGTCGGAATTTCCGACAACAAGGTCCTATCACACATTTTCCGTCGGAAAATCCGACCGTGTGTACGGGGCATTATTCTTCTACATATTTTTGGTAAAAAAAATGCAATAAGCGTATATTGATTGGTTTGCGCAAAAGTTATAGTGTCTACAAAATAGGGGATAGACTTATAGCATTTTTATTATTATTTTTTTTTACTAGTCAAGGCGGCGATCTGCGATTTTTATTGTGACTGCGATATTGTGGCGGACACATCAGACACTTTTGACACATTTTTGAGACCATTCACATTTATACAGAGATCCTTGCTATAAAAATGCACTGATTACTGTGTAAATGTGACTGGCAGGGAAGGGGTTAACACTAGGGGGTGATCGAGGGGTTAACTGTGTTCCTAGGGAGTGTTTCTAACTGAAGGGGGAGGGGACTCACAAGGGGAGAAGACCGATTTGTGTTGCTCTGTACTGAGAACACAAATCGGTCTCCTCTCTGACAGGACGTGGATCTGTGTTTACACACACAGATCCACCTCCTGCCGTGTTACCGGGCAATCGCGTGTGCCCAGCGGACATCGCGGCCACCAGGCACGCGCATCGGGTGCCCAGTGACACGGCGGGCACGCGAGATTGCCGGCGGCCCCCTGGTGGGTAGGGAAGGCGTGGGCGTCGTATGACGCCCTCCCAGAACGAGAGCCGCGCCGCCTGGCCGTCATATGACAGCCGGCGGGCGGCAAGCGGTTAAAGGGGTTGTAAAGGTTCAGGGTTTTTAAAAAAAAAGCAAACATGTCATACTTACTGCTGCTGTGAAGTTGGTTTTGCACAGAATGGCCCCGATCCTCCTCTTCTGGGGTCCCTCAGTGGCACTGGTGGCTCCTCCTCTTCTCTTCTCAAGTGCCCTGTCGGAGAAGAGCTCTCTTCCCGTGCGGGCGCGCTCCCGTGTCCTGCTTCTGCATCTATTGACACAGAAAGCAGGACTCGGCCCCGCCCCCCGGCGCCCACATCTTTGGATTTGATTGACAGCAGCGGGAGCCAATGGCTGCGCTGCTATCAATCTATCCAATCAGGACACGAGACACCGGCCAGAGCTGGTGTGCTCTTTCCCATCGTAGGAAACACAGGGCTCAGGTAAGTATAACGGGGGCTAGTGGGGGCTGCTGAGTTACAGAAGGTTTTTCACCATAATGCATAGAATGAATTGGGGTGAAAAACCTTGAGCGTTTACAACCCCGTTAAGCATAATTAATATCACTGCTGAAAAAACGATTGTTTTAAAAAAACTACATCCCTGCCAGGATGAACTCCTGTGCACAGAACAGGAGAAGCCAGCAGTCAATATAGCAACCTAGACACTAGTTTAGGGGTAGAAACAAATGACCACTGCCCCCACCCATAACTGGCCTTTGCAGCAAAGAGCACATAGAAGAGCAATGCATCTCAAACAAAACCAAAGAAATTTCCCAGCTCAACTTACCAACCAGCCTGCAACCAACCAAATTACCATGTCTAACAATATGCGTTAAAAAGAGGGGTTTAGTTTGCACTAGATATGTGCACTGACAAAAAATGTGTTCGTTTTAGTTTTTGCTTCATTCTTTTTTCGAAAATTTGTAAATTTGGAATTCGGAAATTTGAAAATTTGGAATTCGAATTTTTGAATTTCGAATTTTCAGATTTCCGAATTTTCTAATTTTCGAATTTTGAATTTCTGAATTTTCCGAATTTTTCGAATTTGCGCATTTTCTAATTTCTGAATTTTCTAATTTCAAATTTTCTAATTTCAAATTTTCTCATTTCAAATTTTCGAACTTCTGAATTTTCGAATTTGCGAATTTTCGAATTTCCGAATAATCAAATTTCCGAATTTTGAATTTTCGAATTTCCGAATTTTTGACTTCCGAATTTTCGACTTCCAAATTTTTGAATTTCCTAATTTTCGGAATTAGAGAATTCAGAAATTCAAAAATTAAAAAAATCCGAAAATGTAAAAATCTGAAAAAAAGAAAAAATCAGTAAATTTCGAAATAATAACTAACTAATAATAACTAACTATTAAATTATAGTTATTGGAATTTCCTTTCAAATTTGGCTGTTTGTGAACGTAACGAATACAAATTTATCTGAAGTTACGAATTATCCGGAATAACGAATACAGCATCTAAACAAATGGAATGGAACAAATTAATAATAAATAATATTAATAAAAAGGTTTTATTATTATTATTGTTATTTATTATTAGATCATTTCATTCCATTCGTTTAGATAAGGCATTCGTTATTTCAGATAATTCGTAACTTCAGATAAATTCGTATTCGTTACGTTCACTAACAGCCAAATTTGAAAGGAAATTCCAATACCTATAATTTAATAGTTATTATTAGTTAGTTATTAGTTCAGATTTTCGGGTTTTCGAATTTTCAGATTTTCATTCTTTAGAATTATCAGATTTTCATTCTTATTTTCGGATTTTCACATTTCCAAATTTTCAAATTTCCAAATTTTTTAATTTTCAAATTTCCGAAATTGCAAATTTCTGAATTTTCATATTTCCTAATTTCCGATATTTCGAATTTCTGAACTTCCGAATTTCTAGAAATTCCGAATTTTCCAAGTTCTGAAATTTTCCAATTTCCGAATTTCCGAAATCCTGAATTTTCGAAAATTTTGAATTTTCGGTAACATTCAGAAATTCGAAATTCAGAAATTCGGAAATTCGAAGTTCAGAAATTCGAAATTTGGAAATTCGGAATTAAAGAATTTGTCAAAATTAGTTAAAAACTAATTCAGAACTAAACAATGTGTACATGTCTAGTTTGCACACATTTGCACCAGCCTCCATAGTAGAAGCACATGCATTATAGTGGATAGATAGAGGGCAGGTGAGCCTGGAGGGAGCCCACCCCTCCTTAACCTCTTCAGCCCCGGACCATTTGGCTGCCTAAAGACCAGAGGACTTTTTACAATTTGGCACTGTGCTGCTTTAACTGGTAATTGCGCGGTCATGCAATGTTGTACCCAAACGAAATTTGCGTCCTTTTTTTCCTACAAATAGAGCTTTCTTTTGATGGTATTTGATTGCCTCTGCGATTTTTAATTTTTGTGATATAAACGGAAAAGGACCGAAAATTTTGAAAAAAAAATGAACTCAATTTTAGTCATACATTTAGGCCAACATGTCTTTGGTAAAAAAAATGTCAATAAGCGTATATTTATTGGTTTGCGCAAACGTTATAGTGTCTACAAACTAGGATACATTTTCTTTAATTTACACAGCTTTTAGTTTATGACTGCCTATCTCATTGCTTGAGGTGCTAAAATGGCAGGGCAGTACAACCCCCCCCCCCCCAAATGACCCCATTTTGGAAAGAAGACACCCTAAGGAAATTGCTAAGAGGCATGTTGAGCCCATTGAATTATTTGTTTTATATGTGGAATCGCAGCCCAAAATAAATTTTGCTGCTTCTCCTGAATACGGGGATACCACATGTGTGGGACTTTTTGGGACCCTAGCCGCGTACGGGGGCCGCGAAAACCAAGCACCGCCTTCAGGATTTCTAAGGGCGTAATTTTTGTTTTCACTCCTCACTACCTATCACAGTTTTGAAGGCCATAAAATGCCAAGATGGCACAACCCCCCCCCCCCCAAATCACCCCATTTTGGAAAGTAGACACCCCAAGCTATTTACTGAGAGGCATGTTGAGTCCATGGAATATTTTATATTTTGCCACAAGTTGCGGGAAAATGTCAAACTTTTTTTTTTGCAGAAAGTTGTCACTAAATGATATATTGCTCACACATGCCATGGGCATATGTGAAATTACACCCCAAAATACATTCTGCTGCTTCTCCTGAGTACAGGGATACCACATGTGTGGGACTTTTTGGGAGCTTAGCCGCGTATGGGGCCCCAAAAACGAAGCACCACCTTCAGGATTTCTAAGGACATAAATTTTTGATTTCACTCCTCACTACCTGTCACAGTTTCGAAGGCCATAAAATGCCAAGATAGCACAAACCCCCCAAATGACCCCATTTTGGAAAGTAGACACCCCGAGCTATTTGCTGAGAGGCATGGTGAGTATTTTGCAGCTCTCATTTGTTTTTGAAAATAAAGAAAGAAAAGAAAAGTTTTTTTTTCTTTTTTCAACTTTCAAAACTTTGTGACAAAAAGCGAGATCTGCAAAATACTCATCATACCTCTCAGCAAATAGCTTGGGGTGTCTACTTTCCAAAATGGGGTCATTGGGGGGGTTTTGTGCCATCTGGGCATTCCATGGCCTCCGAAACTGTGATAGGTAGTGAGGAGTGAAATCAAAAATGTACACCCTTAGAAAGCCTGGAGAAGCAACAGAATGTATTTTGGGGTGTAATTTTACATATTCCCATGGCATGTTTGAGCAATATATCATTTAGTGACAACTTTGCGCAAAAAAAAAAAAATTGTCTTTTTCCCGCAACTTGTGTCAAAATCTAAAATATTCCATGGACTCGACATGCCTCTCAGCAAATAGCTTGGGGTGTCTACTTTCCAAAATGGGGTCATTTGGTGGGGTTTGAACTGTCCTGGCATTTTATGCACAACATTTAGAAGCTTTTGTCACACATCACCCAATCTTCTAACCACCTGAAGACAAAGCCCTTTCTGACACTTTTTGTTTACATGAAAAAATATTTTTTTTTGCAAGAAAATTACTTTGAACCCCCAAACATTATATATTTTTTTTAAAGCAAAGGCCCTACAGATTAAAATGGTGGGTGTTTTATTTTTTCTTTTCGTACAGTATTTGCGCAGCGATTTTTCAAACGCATTTTTTTTAGAAAAAACACACGTTTTTTAATTTTAATGCACTAAAACACAATATATTGCCCAAATGTTTGATGGGATAAAAAAGTACATGGATACCAAACACGACATGTTTTAAAATTGCGCACAAACGTGCAGCAGCGACAAATTTTTAAAAGCCTTTAAACGCCTTTACAGGTTACCACTTTAGATTTACGGAGGAGGTCTACTGCTAAAATTACTGCCCTCGATCTGACCTTCGCGGTGATACCTCAAATGCATGGTGCAATTGCTGTTTACATATGACGCCAGACCGAGGCTTGCGTTCACCTTTACGTGAGAGCAAGGGGGGACAGAGGTGCTTTTTTTTTTTTCGAATTATTTATTTTGCTTATTTATTTTATTTGTAAACTGTTCCTTTCATTTATATATTTTCTTATCATTTTTATTGTTATGTCAGGGAATGTAAATATCTCCTATGATAGCAATAGGTAGTGACCACCGGCTGCATTCTCAGGTTCCCTGTTGAGACAGGAGAGCCAGAGAAAACCATGGAAGACGGTGTGGGGGGGGGGGGGACGACATTCCCTCCCACTGCTTGTAAAAGCAGTCTACAGGCTAATTAGCCACTCGGATTGCTTTTACATGAAAGCCGACTGCTGTCTGAAAAGAATGATACCAAGATGATACCTAAACCTGCAGGCATCATTCTGATATAACCACTCAAAGTCCCAGCAACATACCAGTACGTTGCTGGTCCTTGTTGGGCATATATTGTAATCTTTTTTTTTCATGCAGCCTGCGGGCTCAACGAAAAAAAGAGATTGATCGGTGGGTAGGCCCACCATTAGAATACCTCCCTTCATCCACCCACTTCTAATGATGGGCATACATGCATACATGCAGGGCAGTTTTTCAGCTCTACATGACTATCTCTTCCCTCGTAAACCATAAAACTACATGTATAGCCTGTGGCCCTGTCACAGAGCTTATACAACTTGACCCTATATCTGGCACGCTTGCTGGGAAGATACTGTTTGAATGACAAGCGGCCAGAAAACTTAATCAGGGACTCATCAACGCAGACAACTTGATGGGGAGTAAACAAGTCTGCAAAACGTTGGTTGAAGTGGTTTACGAGGGGCCGAATTTTGTACAGCTGATCGTATCCAGGGTCTCCACAAGGATGACAGAGTTCATTGTTGTTGAAGTGCATGAACCGCCAAATCTGCTCGTATCGTGCCCTGGCCATGGAAGCAGAGAACACAGCATATGGTGAATTGGGTCAGTGGATAATATGACTGCAACTCACTCTTTTTGGTTATGCCCATGAGGAGGGATAGGCCCAGAAAGATCTTAAATTTGGAAACCGTAATTGGTTTCCAATCTCTGGCAAGGGAGGACTGGGGATTAGTGGTGATGTATTGACCAGCATACAAATTGCTTTGGTCCACAATAGATCTATAGAAATCTTCGGTGAAAAACAGCGAAAAAAATTCAACTGACGTAAAATCAACTGTTTCCACCTGAATGTCAGGTTGGCCAGTGAATGGGGGAAGTACGGGTGCTGCAGAAGTGGTGGGTTCCCAATTAGGATTGGCGAATGCAGCAGGAAGGGTACTATGGGCTTGATGGGCCTGTCTTTGTCTTCTTGGTGGCAGCGGGACACTACTTGTGCTTGCCACCTCGCCAGCTTGAACTGCACTTATGGGACTCAATACGTCACCAAGTGTTACTGCAGTGCTGGATGTACGACCAGAGTGTACTAGGCCGCTGGTGCTTGGCAGTTCACCAGGAGGAATAGCGGCGCTAGTACTTCTCTGCTCCATACGAGAGCCCTGCGGTTCTTGCACCTCAACAGCAGAAGAAGATTGGGGTCTGGTACGCCTGACCTTGGTAGGGACCACAACTCCGTCGTCAGAGCTATCTGTCATGGAGCCGCTGCTGTCTACAGGTTCGAATTCTGAGCCTGAATCTGACAGATGAGTGACTTCCTCTTCACTATCTGTCATTCTCAGAAACGTGTAGGCCTCTTCACTACTGTGCCTTTGATTTGCCATTTTGGGCTCTAAATTTAGTGGTACAGTAGTGAGACTCACAGGTAAAAAAGCTCCTGACTGTCAGCGACTGTATCAAAATGCTACCAAAAAAACTGTTAGCGATCGCAGGGATCAGGCCTGACTCTGCGAACGCTGCAGTTATGTGTTTAGTGTTTTGTAAGTGACAGTGATCGATCGATACTGCACTTGGGTGGGCTGGGCTGGGCTGGGCTGGGCGGAGGGGCAAAACGAAGGTGCCAGCAGGTATCTGGGCTGACCCTGCTAACACTGCGTTTTTGGGAACCCTAAACTGCTGGGGACGCTAGTATAGATCTGATCAGATATTGACCCGTTCAGATACTATACCACTAAGGGAGGTGTATGCTGCATGTGTGGGTGTTAGCGGTACTGACACTAACCTGACGCTGCCTGGGGCGACGCAGACCCTATCTGACCCTAAAACCTAACTTATATCACCCGCCGGGCGCTCAGGGGGTTAAACCTTTTTTAGGTAATAAACGGCGGGTGCCCTGACACTATAAAAAGCAAACTAACTAACCAGCGTCACCCGTAACAGTTATATGGTGATCACTGGTGAAAGGGTTAACTAGGGGACAATCAGGGGGTTAAAACCTTTACTAGGTAGTTTATGGGGGTACCTGACGCTATAAAAACCTGACGCTGAACCTAAATACTTACCTGGCTAACTAGCGTCACCTGTGACACTAATACAGCAATCAGAAAAAAATTGCGTAGTGACACTGGCAACAGGGATTAACTGGGGGGGTGTTCAAGGGGTTAAACCTTTATTGGGGGGGTTAGGGGGGTACCCTAGACCTAAAGGGGCCTACCACTAACTGCCCTACCACTTATAACAGTCACAAATGACACCAATGCAGTAATCAGTTAAAAAAAAAAAAAAACTGCTTGGTGTCACTGTGACAGGGGTTGCATGGGGGGTGATCGGGGGGTGAATAGTGTGCCTGCGTGTTCTACTACAAGTGTAGTGTTGGTGCACTTACTTGGATGTCTTCTCTCCTCGGAAGCCGGAACGAAAAGGCTTCACGAGGAGCGATTACATCACTTCCTCTGCTTCAGAAGCAGAGGAAGCTTGTCATTTGCCAGGAGCAATTGTGAGGGGGTGGCCATGAATCAGTGGCCTCCCCCTCAGCACGATCGCTCCTGGAGCTCCACGGATCGCTCCTCCGATCGGACCCCCCCGCCCGCAGGCAGGGACGTACAGGTGAGCCCTTATGCCTGCCCCTGCCATTGTGCCGACGTACATCGGCGGTCGGAAACTGGTTAAAGTCACAGGGGTGCACTGGACACCCAGCATATAGCACAATGGCAGCAAGGGTGTCCAGTGCGTCACCTCACCAGTTTTGGGGGAAAGGTAGAATGGCTAAACATGTACTGCTAAGATGGAGTAAAGAGCAGTAAAATATTACAGGGGGTGCAGTTGATACTGAAGAAGAATGAGCAAATTTGCTGCTGAAAGCAAAAATGCTGTTGTGGGGGGGGGGGGGGTATAAAGTGATACTTGGGGTGCTAAAATATAAAATACTGGAATTAGAGAGATGGGATGAAGTGACTGATAAAAAATGTTGCTGCTGCTTGGTATAGTTTCCTGTTGCTGTTTGATATTCTTTTGCTTTTGATATATTAGGCTATTATGACATATGAGCTGTAGCATGAAATGCTCTCGTTGGCTGTTATACTGTTACTATATTATCTTAACAGGTTCTGTGCATACACTAATGAGTTCTTGGAGAAAGCTACATTGTATTATAACCATTGTGTGGACATGGTATAATTGTTTCAAATTACAAAGTTGCTGTATGAGTGCAGCCTCCACAGCGCTGGTTCTTTCTCTCAATTAACGAGTGTGTACTGCAGAGGTTACTTTGGCTTCTTACAGTAAATTTATTATGACAGCATTTAACAATTGTTTTCAATGCACTGGATTAGTTAGGACTTGTTTATAAAACAGGGGGTTCAGGTAACAGTGTACACATGTAAATTGGTACTTGAGATAAGCTGACACACAGAATATGAGGTGTGTCTAAAAAGCTTGGTGAATGGAATCAGAAAACAAACAAAACAGAAGATACAAACAAATTACCTTTATTGGCCTTCAAAATAATCGCCATCCTTCTCAACACAATTTTGGCAACGTTTATGAAGCTTCTGGAAACTCTCAACAAATGCCTCTTTAGGAATTTATCTCAGAACTGCTGTCACACATTCTTATATGATGCCATTGTTTTGTTGAAGAAGGCAATCAACATTTGCCTTACCCCCAATTGACCTTAATGAGCAAGCATTCGGGACAGAAGCTGTGAGCAGAAAATGTGTTTATGACTGGTTCAAACACTTTCGCGATGGGAAGGAAATGACTGAGGATGAGCCACGTTCAGGTCAGCCGTTGATAAGTAGAACCCCAGACGTGATCAAGCAAGTGCGACAAATGCTGGCATGAGATCTGTGATTGACTCTACCATTAATGGCGGAGGAATTGGGCATTATCAAGGACATGGTGTGCACAATCATCCACAAAGATTTGGGAAAGCGGAAGATCTGTTCCCAGTTTGTGCCACACAAGCTGACAAACTAACAGAAAGCAAAATATATGGAAACCTCAGGAGATTTAATTACCATGTGTGACCAGGATCTATCCTTTCTGCAAACCATTGTCACAGGGGATGAGACCTGGTACTACCAGTTCGAACAGGAGTCCAATCAGCAATCAATGGAATAGCGTACACCCAAAAAGAGTCGCCCTTGGACCTTGGACTTTTTCAGGCGACTCTTTTTGGGTGTACGCTATTCCATTGATTGCCGATTGGACTCCTGTTCGAACTGGTAGTACCAGGTCTCATCCCCTGTGACAATGGTTTGCAGAAAGGATAGATCCTGGTCACACATGGTAATTAAATCTCCTGAGGTTTCCATATATTTTGCTTTCTGTTAGTTTGTCAGCTTGTGTGGCACAAACTGGGAACAGATCTTCCGCTTTCCCAAATCTTTGTGGATGATTGTGCACACCATGTCCTTGATAATGCCCAATTCCTCCGCCATTAATGGTAGAGTCAATCACAGATCTCATGCCAGCATTTGTCGCACTTGCTTGATCACGTCTGGGGTTCTACTTATCAACGGCCGACCTGAACGTGGCTCATCCTCAGTCATTTCCTTCCCATCGCGAAAGTGTTTGAACCAGTCATAAACACATTTTCTGCTCACAGCTTCTGTCCCGAATGCTTGCTCATTAAGGTCAATTGGGGGTAAGGCAAATCAATTCTGGCCATTTTCAAGGCTAATAGGATAGCGATTGTCAAACAAAGGACAGGAGGAGAGATGTACCACTGCCTTAGGAGAGATGTACCAATGCAAAATTCAATTTTAAAAAATACTGTTCATTGAGGAGAGAGTCCTCCTTTTTATGTGATCCAAAGGCGACATGAGATAAAAACACTAATCCTTTCAATCACATGTTTGGGAGATGCTTTTAAGCTGTGTGGTGTTACAGAACAGTACTGTATGCTGTAGTAGTTTAGAATAAGGATCTATACACTAATGCCCTGTACACACGGTCAGATTTTCCGACAGAAAATGTGTGATAGGACCTTGTTGTCGGAAATTCCGACCGTGTGTGGGCTCCATCACACATTTTCCATCGGAATTTCCGACACACAAAGTTTGAGAGCTTGCTATAAAATTTTCCGACAACAAAATCTGAAATTCCAATCGTGTGAACACAAATCCGATGCACAAAGTGCCACGCATGCTCAGAATAAATTAAGAGACGAAAGTTATTGGCTACTGCCCCGTTTATAGTTCCGACGTACATGTTTTAGGTCACCGCGTTCAGAACGATCGGATTTTTCGACAACTTTGTGTGACCATGTGTATGCAAGACAAGTTTGAGCCAACATCCATCGGAAAAAATCAGTGGATTTTGTTGTTGGAATGTCCGATCAATGTCCAACCGTGTGTACAGGGCATTCGATTAATCTATACCTGGTAATCCGCAAATCTGCAAATCAACATTAAACAATGGCACTGATAGCCATTACCGGCAATTGTAAAAAGAGTTGTAATAACTTTCCTGCAACCAGTGTACTATATTACTCACTCTAGGGATTTCAGGCTAAAACCCAGATCTACTGCAGTGATGCGGTACCCCTTGCTATAGGCAGTGAACTAAGTCTTTGTAGAGCAGCTTATCTAAAGAGACAGTCCTATGCCCTGGATCTTCAGCTGGCTAACGTTGGTGTCCAATCTTTATTGTGGTGCACATAAATACAGTCCCAGTAAAATCTGCATTCGATGGTATAGAATGCTAGTCAAGTGTCTAATCCCTAAGTGCTCAGTCTCTGCTAGCAGCAAATAAATTAATGACCGCAATGCCATCTCACCAGACCCAGCTATACAGCCACAATGGTTCCTCTGGTCAGATGCCTTCTCACTTCTGGGTTGCCTTGGATGACTATGGACCTCGGTCTCTCGGAACACAGGTCACGGCCCTGTACTTTCCGGTTTCCCCGCACAGCAAAGGCTTTCTAGTGGCTCAGTCTCTCTCTTTCTCTCTGTCCTGTGATATAGGCACACAACAAAGAGCACTGCACATCCCTGCACAGCCCTGCCTTCGGTCAATTGCCTGGAACAAGTCTGCCTTCATCTTTGTATGCAGGGCTTTTTTGGGTAATGAAGTTTGCCGCCCATTACTGATGCAGAGCACCTCAGAGAACTACAGTTTCCAGTGTCCCCTGTTCAGTCTCGTCTATAGCTCTCGGTGCTACTCCTCACAGGCTCTAGGTGGGGGGGGTGAAGGAGCGAGTGGGCAGGGGGACAAACACAACCCACAGCTGTGCTGCTCTGCCATTGTTCACAAAAAGGAGGCATGAGACTCCACAGTCCATATCTCCAGCCAGTCGGGCACCACCCAGCTACACACTTAGCAAAGTTTCGTGTTCTCTTATTTACCTACAGATTTAGCGCAATATCCTGCTTGGGGGGGTTCATTTCTCAACCCCCCAAAGAGGGCTACGTATAGAGTATATTATACAGGATTTATATAGCACCCACAGTTTCGGCAGAGCTGTGCAAAATGAAGAGAGACAGTACAGTTATAATATAGTTCATAACAAGAGGGTTCAGTGGGCCCTGCTCATGAGAACTTACAATCTAAAGCAGGGGTCTTCAAACTGCGGCCCTCCAGGTGTTCAGGAACTACAATTCCCATCATGCCTAGTCATGTCTGTGAATGTCAGAGTTTTACAATGCCTCATGGGATGTGTAGTTCTGCAACAGCTGGAGGGCCGTAGTTTGAGGATCCCTGATCTAAAGGAAGATTGGAGTTTTAAAATAAGTTAATAACTGTAAGGAATGAACTGATGAAGATAGTAAAAGTAAAAAGTAAATTAGTAAAAAAGTAAAAGTTTATTGGGTGCAGGTGAGATAGGCTTCTCTGAAGAGATGAGGGTTTTGGAATGGTCTAAAGGCAAACAGTGTAAAGCCCCATACATACGATAGGACTTTGTACAAACTTTCCCTTGGATTTTTGTACAAAGGGCGTTGACCAGAAGTTTGTCTTGCATACAGATGGCAGGACTTTTCCAGCCAACTTTCACCAATTTTTCAGCTCTTTACCACCACCCTTTGGTCAACTTCTGTATTGTTGTCTGATATTGTGTCAATCTCGCCACTTTTATTGACGAGATTGATACCTTGCGAGCTGGGTTCACACTGGTGTGGGGATCCGAGTTGGATCCCTGCCAATGCCAGGCACTGTGTTTGGTATGAATCTTGAGGGGGAACTCCATGCCAAATTTTAAATAAAAAACCGGCATGGGTTCCCCTCCAGGGGCATACCAGGCCCTTAGATCTAGAAAAAAACAGCGTGGGGGTCCCCCCAAAATCCATACCAGACCCTTATCCGAGCACGCAGCCCGGTGGTCAGGAAAGGGGGTGGGGACGAGCGAGCGCCCCCCTCCTGAGCCGTACCAGGCTGCATGCCCTCAACATGGAGGGTGGGTGCTTTGGGGGAGGGGGCGCCCTGTGGTCCCCCCACCCCAAAGCACCTTGTCCCCATGTCGATGAGGACAAGGGCCTCTTCCCGACAACCCTGGCTGTTGGTTGTCTGGGTCTGCGGGCGGGGGGCTTATCAGATTCCGGCAGCCCCCTTTAATAAGGGGGCCCCCAGATCCCGCCCCCCACCCTTTGTGAATGAGTATGGGGTACATGGTACCCCTACCCATTCACCTAGGGAAAAAAAGTGTCAATAAAAAGCACACTACACAGGTTTTAAAAGTAATTTATTAGGCAGCTCCGGGGGTCTTCTTCCGACTTCGGGGGTCTTCTGCCAACTTCGGGGTTCTCTCAGGCCTCTTCTCCCTCTCTCCGGTGTCGTCTCCACGCTCTCTGGTTCTTCTCTGGTGCCTTCTTCCTTCTGCAGGGCTCCTCCGCTATCTTCTGCTCTTTTTGTCGCTCTTTTGCTAGCGGAGGAGCCCGGTCTTTTCAGACGTCTTCTTCCCTCTTCTCTTCCAGAGATGTTGACACGACGCTCTCTCTCTGGCTGTAATGCTGTCTGTGCGCTCTGCTATGACTTATATAGGTGGTGACCCCGCCCCCTATGACATCACAGTCCCGGGGCATGCTGGGACTGTGAGGTCATAAGGGGGCGTGGTCATAGGATGACATGACCATGCCCCCCTTATGACCTCACAGTTCCAGCATGCCCCGGGACTGTAATGTCATAGAGGGCGGGGTCACCGCCTATATAAGTCATAGCAGAGCGCACAGACAGCATTACAGCCGGAGAGAGCGTCGTGTCAACATCTCTGGAAGAGAAGAGGGAAGAAGACGATCCAGATGTCCGGGCCACCGCTAGCAAAAGAGCGGCAGAAGATAGCGGAGGAGCCGGCAGAAGATCCAGACACCGGGAGAAGACGCCGGAGAGACCCCCGGAGTCGGAAGAAGATCCCCAAAGTCGGAAGAAGACCCCCAGAGTCAGAAGAAGAACCCCTAGAGCGGTCTAATAAATTACTTTAAAAACCTGTGTACTGTGTTTTTTTCTTGACACTTTTTTCCCTAGGTGAATGGGTAGGGGTACGATGTACCCCATACTCATTCACAAAGGGTGGGGGGCCAGGATCTGGGGGCCACATTATTAAAGGGGGCTCCCGGATTCCAATAAGCCCCTCGCCCGCAGACCCTGACAACCAATGGCCAGGGTTGTCGGGAAGAGGCCCTTGTTTTTCATCAACATGGGAACGAGGTGCTTTGGGGTGGGGGGCCTCAGGGCGCCCCCTTCCCCAAAGCACCCACCCCCCATGTTGAGGGCATGCGGCCTGGTACGGCTCAGGGGGGGGGGGGCGCTCGCTTGTCCCCACCCCCTTTCCTGACCGGCCGGGCTGCGTGCTCGGATAAGGGTCTGGTATGGATTTTGGGGGGACCCCCATGCTGTTTTTTCGGCGCAGGGGGTTCCCCTTAAAATCAAGACCAGATCTAAGGGCCTGGTATGCCCCTGGAGGGGAACCCATGCCGTTTTTTTATTAAAAATTTGGTGTTCCCCCTTAAGATTCATACCAAACACAGTGCCTGGCATTGGCGGGGATCCAACTCGGATCCCCGCACCAGTGTGAACCCGGCTCGCAAGGTTTCAATCTCGCAAATAAAAGTGGCAAGATTGACACAATATCAGACAACAATACAGAAGTTGACCAAAGGATGGTGGTAAAGAGCTGAAAAACCACGTGATTTGGCTGAAAGTTGGCTGGAAAAGTCCTGCCGTCTGTATGCAAGACAAACTTCTGGCCAACGCCCTCTGTACAAAAATCCAAGGGAAAGTTTGTACAAAGTCCTATCGTGTGTATGGGGCTTAAGACATTTTGTGTAATTGGTTACCAGGTTTGCACACATCTCAGGAGGGAATTTGGTCCACTCTTCTTTACAGATCTGCTCTAAATCTTAAGGTTTCTTTGCTGTCGCTTGGCAACTTGAAGTTTCAGTTAACTCCATAAATTTTCTATAGGATTAAGGTCTGGAGACTGGCCAGGCCACTCCATGACTTTAATGTGCTTCTTCTTGAGTCCCACCTTTGTTGCCTTGGCGGTATGTTTTGGGTCATTGTCATGCTGGAAGACCCATCCATGACCCATCTTCAGTGTTCTGGCTGAGGGAAGAAGGTTCTCATCCAAGATTTTACAATACATGGCCCGTCCATTGGCTCCTCAATGCGGCAAAGTCGGCCAGTACCTTTAGTGGAGAAACAGCCCCAAAGCATCATGTTTCCACCTCCATGCTTGACTGTAGGGATGATGTTCTTAGAGTCACTGTCAGCATTTTTCTTTCTACAAACACAGCAAGTCCAGTTAATGCCAAAGAGCTCAATTTTGGTCTCATCTGACCACAACACTTTCACCCAATCTTTCTCTGAATCATTTAGATGTTCATTGGGAAACTTCAGATGGGCCTTTACTTGCGGGCGCTGCAGGATTTCAATCCATGGCAGTGTATTGTGTTACCAATGGTTTGTTTGGTGACTGTTGTCCTAACTGCCTTCAGATCATCCACAAAACACTACCGTGTAGTTCTGGGCTGATCCCTCATTTTTCTCATGATCATCCTTACCCCATGAGGCGAAATCATCCATGGAGATCCAGACCAAGGGCAATTGATAGTTATTGTGTATTTCTTCCATTGGCAAATAATCCCTCCAACAGTTGTCTCCTTCTCACCAAACTTCTTGCTGATGGTCTTGTAGCCCATTCCTGCCTTGTACAGGTCTACAATCTTGTACCTGACGTCCTTTGACAGCTCTGTGGTCTTGCCCTTCATGGTAAGGTTTCAAAGGAAGAAAGATATTCTGTGGACAGTTGTCTTTTATAGACATAACAAGTTGTCGTTAGGAGCACCTTCTTAAATTAAATTGACAGGACTAATCTATGTACCACATGAGCATATACTGTCTGTGGGAGCCAGAATTATTGTTGGTTGGTAGGGGATCAAATACTTATTTTACTGAACTCGTGTTTTTTTCTGGATTTTCAGTTGATATTCTCTCTATCATTTAAAATACACCTATGATAACAATTATAGACTTCTCATTTATTTTGTAAGTGGGCAAACTTACAAAATCTGCAGGGGATCAAATGATTATTCTTCTCGCTGTATATGGAAGCTATTTAGGACCTTAGAGCTATAAGTTTATGCTCATGGTGTTATATGCCCCCTATTATATATTGATAGTATTTGGATTTTTGGGGGGAGAAACACAGCTGGTTATGTGTATAGATAATTATTTTTACCTGCAGGTGCTGTCCTCCCTCCTAAACTTTGTGTGTGTATATACAGTATCTACCAAAAGTGAGTACACCCCTTACATTTTTGGAAATATTTTATTATATCTTTTCATGTGACAACACTGAAGAAATGACACTTTGCTACAATGTAAAGTAGTGAGTGTACAGCTTGTATAACAGTGTCAATTTGTTGTCCCCTCAAAATAACTCAACACACAGCCATTAATGTCTAAACCGCTGGCAACAAAAGTGAGTATACCCCTAAGTGAAAATGTCCAAATTGAGCCCAACTAGCCATTTTCTCTCCCCCGGTGTCATGTGTCTTCTTAGTGTTACAAGGTCTCAGGTGTGAATAGGGAGCAGGTGTGTCAAATTTGGTGTTATCGCTCTCACTCTCTCATACTGGTCACTGGAAGTTCAACATGGCACCTCATGGCAAGGAACTCTCTGAGGATCTGAATAAAAGTGATGTATTACATAAAGATGGCCTAGGCCAGTGATGGTGAACGCGTGGCACTTGTGCCGCTGCCGGCACGTCGAGCCGTCTCTGTTGGCATGCAGCACCCTGCCAGGATAAGGGGGGAATTCCCCAGCCAGGCAGTCACTTGTGCAACATTTAGGGGGGTGTAAATGTATTCCTCTGCCGTACCGAGGGTCTGTGCTGCAGCTTATTGCCTCCCCCTGACCCTTACACCTCCGGTGAGGCATTCGGGCACTCCTCTCTGCGGCACCCTATTCCAGCTCCCCCTGCCCCAAGAGTACTTTAGTACAGCCCATCCCTCTGCTAAATGTACTGCGACCTGACAGCGGACGGGGAGGGGCGGTGCTCGGAGCACAGCAGTGGAGGGATGGGGGGATGTGTGCAGTGCAGGAAGTATGTGTCAGGTAGGTCAGTGTATGTTGCAGAGTGCATTCTGAGCAAAAAGCATTCCTGAACCATGTATTCTGAGCAAAAAGCATTCCTGAACCATGTATCCTGAGCAAAATGCATTCCTGATCCCTGTATTCTGAGCAAAACGCATTCCTGATCCCTGTATTCTGAGCAAAAAGCATTCCTAATCGCTGTATTCTGAACAAAACGCATTCCTGATCCCTGTATTCTGAGCAAAACGCATTCCTGAACCATGTATTCTGAGCAAAACGCATTTCTGAACCATGTATTCTGAGCAAAAAGCATTCCTGATCCCTGTATTCTGAGCAAAAAGTATTCCTGATCCCTGTATTCTGAACAAAACGCATTCCTGATCCCTGTATTCTGAGCAAAACGCATTCCTGATCCCTGTATTCTGAGCAAAACGCATTCCTGATCCCTGTATTCTGAGCAAAAAACATTCCTGATCCCTGTGTTCTGAGCAAAAAGCTTTCCTGATCCCTGTATTCTGAACAAAATGCATTCCTGATCCCTGTATTCTGAACAAAACGCATTCCTGATCCCTGTATTCTGAACAAAACGCATTCCTGATCCCTGTATTCTGAGCAAAACGCATTCCTGCACCCTGCATTCTGAGCACAACGCATTCCTGCACCCTGAGCACAATGCATTCCTGCACCCTGAGCACAAAGCATTCCTGAACCCTGCATTCTGAGAAAAACGCATTCCTAAACCCTGTATTATGAGCAAAACGCATTCCTGAACCCTGTATTCTGAGCAAAACGCATTCCTGAACCATGTATTCTGAGTACAACGCATTCCTGCACCCTGCATTCTGAGCACAACGCATTCCTGAAACCTGCATTCTTGCACCCTGTATTCTGAGCACAACTCATTCCTGCACCCTGCATTCTGAGCAAAACGCATTCCTAAACCCTGTATTCTGGCAGAATCCTGTTTTTGGTCCCTTACAGCTTATTCAGAGGTATGATCAGTCCCATCCTCTTTACAGAGCCGCTGATAGGTTTAATTTTGTGTTGGCACTTTGAAAGAAATTAGTTGGTTTTGTGTTGCTGTTTGGGCACTCGGACTCAAAAAGGTTCGCCATCACTGGCCTAGGCTATAAGAAGATTGCCAAGACCCTGAAACTGAGCTGCAGCACATTGGCAAAGACCATACAGCAGTTTAAGAGGACAAGTTCCACTCAGAACAGGCCTCGCCATGGTTGACCAAAGGAGTTGTGTGCATGTGCTCAGCGTCATATCCAGAGGTTGTCTTTGGGAAATAGACGTATGAGTGCTGCCAGCATTGCTGCAGAGGTTGAAGGGGTGGGGGGTCAGCCTGTCAGTGCTCAGACCATACACCGCATACTGCATCAAATTGGTCTGCATGGCTGTTGTCCCAGAAGGAAGCCTCTTCTAAAGATGATGCACAAGAAAGCCTGCAAACAGTTTGCTGAAGACAAGCAGACTAAGGACAATGAATTACTGGAACCATGTCCTGTGGTCTGATGAGACCAAGATAAACTTATTTGGTTCAGATGGTGTCAAGTGTGTGGCGGCAACCAGGTGAGGAGTACAAATACAAGTGTATCTTGTCCGCAGTCAAGCATGGTGGAGGGAGTGTCATGGTCTGGGGCTGCATGAGTGCTGCCGGCACTGGGGTGCTACAGTTCATTAATGGAACCATGAATGCCAACATGTACTGTGACATACTGAAGCCAAGCATGATCCCCTTCCTTCAGAGACTGGGCCGTAGGGCAGTATTCCAACATGATAACGACCCCAAACACACCTCCAAGATAACCACTGCCTTGCTAAAGAAGCTGAGGGTAAACGTGATGAACTGGCCAAGCATGTCTTCAGGCCTAAACCTTATTGAGCATCTGTGGGGCATCCTCAAATGAAAGGTGGAGGAGCACAAGGTCTCTAACATCCACCAGCTCCGTGATGATGTCATGGAGGAGTGAAAGAAGACTCCAGTGGCAACCTGTGAAGCTCTGGTGAAATCCATGCCCAAGAGGGTTAAGGCAGTGCTGGAAAATAATGGTGGCCACACAAAATATTGACACTTTGGGCCCAATTTGGACATCTTCACTTAGGGGTGAACTCACTTTTGTTGCCAGCTGTTTAGAGGTTAATGGCTGTGTGTTGAGTTATTTTGAGGGGACAGCAAATTTACACTGTTATACAAGCTGTACACTCACAAATTTACATTGTAGCAAAGTGTCATTTCTTCAGTGTTGTCACATGAAAAGATATAATAACATATTTCCAAAAATGTAAGGTGTGTACTCACATTTGTGAGAATATATATATATATATATATATATATATATATATATATATATATATATATATATATATATATATACACACACACACAAAGGTTCTTCAAAAAGTTTCTGCTCCTTTTTTAGCTCTATTAAATATAAAAAAGTGCAGAAACCTTTTGAAGACCCCTCATATATATATATATATATATATATATATATATATATATATATATATATATATATATATACACAAAGGAGTAACTAGAACCTTCAGGTGCAAGAAACCATGACGGGCCCCCCTGGCCCCCGGCCGGTGCCCTTTACACTGATCCCAGGGCTCTTTACTCCCATTGTTGGACCCTTTATTTCAGTCCCGCAGTGGTGGAACACCAGGGCCTGGTTGTAAGTGCAACCTTTGCTACCCTGGTAGTTCTGCCACTGGTGTCAGTAGTTTTTTATTTTAGTTATTTTTTCTATTATAACTTTTTTTACCATTTTTACCGGGGCAACAGAACAGGGATAGGGAGGCAGCGGGGGCAGCATGTAGAGCACTGATGCCCTCCATTTCCTTCCTGCAGCCGCTGAATGTCTGCAGGAGGGAGAGGAGGAGAAGCAGGCATTCAGTGGCTGCATGGAGGGATCGGTTCCTCTACATGCCGCTGCCTCTGCCATCCAGGTGTACAGGGAGGCCCCTTGGAGCATTGGGCCAGGTTGCATTTGGGACCCCTGTTACCCCTGTACATATGCTACTGTGTGTATGTATATATACAGTATATATATATATATATATATAATGTAATCTTTAGACATTACCAAACATGAATGTAATTTCACAGTGGTAACAAGAGCAATTCCTTCAAGCAAATAATGAGGAAAGAGAGATAAACATTCTTCGTAAGTACATAAAAGCGAGGAGACATGGGGTGGGGGCGAGGAAAGAAGAAAAAAAAAAAAAGACAAAAAGAGACTGTGTAGGACACAGGGGGCATGAGGGAGGGGAGCGTCTGTCAGTAAATCTCTCCAGTACCATTAAAATTCTTTGTCTTGATTACAATCTAAGAAAATAAAAGAAAATTAGGCAACATCTCTTCATACTTAAGTGCATACATTTCATCTTCACGTTTCTAAAAATAGAAATGCATTATGAGACCCATGAGCCTATGACCCAGATGAAATATAAGTTTGGTACAAAGTTGAACTGTTTAATTCAAGCCAACATGCCCAAGTACTATTAATGTATTATATGAGTCCTTATAAACATGGGTCAGTTTCACCCTCAGTTGTAATATGTCAGCTTTTGTGAATCAGTCTTTCATAGAAGAGGTAATCCTAGATTTCCAATATATGGGGATTAGAGATTGCCAGCGTTTAGGAGAAAAAGTGCCCAAGTGGGTTTTTAGGTCTTAATTGAAGAAGAGGTAATATGAAACTAAAAAATCCAAGGATCAGCAGGGAAAGTAGTATCAGACAGTTGGGAGGTAACAAATATATAACAGATTGCCAAAACAGTTGTATCAATGGGCAGTACCACCATAAGTGAGAAAAAAAAGCCCAATCCCCCACATCCCCGCTGACATCCGACCCGCTAAAAGCAGACGGATGCCTCTACGTTCAGACCTGCCACTGGCAGATCAGATCAGGTGAGATCTGATGAAAACGGACATGCTGTCCGTTTTCGTCCGATCTCTCCATAGAAACCAGCGGCGCTCGACAAGCCCTTCCCCGCTCAGTGAGCAGAGAGGGGCCTGTCATCCGCCGGCTCAGCGGAGATCAACGGAGAGATCTCCCGTTGAGCCGGCGGACCGAGGCGGACTCCGTGGAAGTGGATCCGCCTCGTGACAATGAGGCCTTAACATTTGTGACGCGGCAAATTATGAAATGTCGAAATGCAGCACACATTCTCTTCTTCTTTAATGGGATAATAATGAAGCTGCTTTACTGGTGATACTGATGGAGTTAAGGCAAATGTATTTTAAAAGGCATTTTTTTTCTAGTGATATCAAGAATATTATTATAATGCTTGTTTGTTTTTTTGGGCAAGTTACCACAACACCATTATCCCATAGTTTTTAAGATCAAAGATACAACTAAGTTGGTATCCCTTGTTAATTTTGCATTCATTTTTTTAAATGTAACTGCCTACTTCCAAACTGTCATTTGAAGTAAAACACATAGCCAAGTATTATTCTACACAATTTTTTTATTCTGCAGAAAAAAAATAAAACAAATTAACTTAGAGATGCTATCTGCCATCAAAATACAATGAACTTAACCAAAAAGTGCATTCTATGCATACAAAAATATAGAAAATATAACAAATAAAATCATTATTCCAAAAAAAGGGGTGAAGGGGTTAAAATCCCCAGTCCAGCGGCCTTGTTGGGGGACTTGTGGCTGGTATTGCCACTGACCGCCATGCTGCTGTGGTGGGTGGGGTGGCTGTGGAGGTGGTGGAGGTGGGGCCACAAAATCAGAAATGTGGGTGCTTTCTGAAATTTGGACCCTCACCCCCTTGTTGAGGAGCTGCAGGATGAGATCCTCGCACCTGCTCCTTTGCTCACCAGCCATCAGCCTTAGTTTATTGACCGTCACACACCCAAATGCCCCAGCCTCATCTGGGTCAGTACAGAGCGCAGTAGTGGCCTGGCTGAGGAAGGAAGCTGTGGCCTCCTCCAGATTCCTGCTCTTCTTGGCCCTTTTAGCAGGAGGGTGTAGGGGATGGATCTGGGACTCTGTCTGGCTGCTGGCTGCTGGCTCCTCCAGACTGACCCTTTCCTGTGTTTGAAAATGGGACATAATTAGAATCTTTTTTAGGGTTTAGTCATCAATCACATACAATTTTGATATCCTCACTGTTGAAAATTGAATGTGGAGAAATAGAAAAGACTATCATTCTGACCCCAGCATTTTTCATTCTTGTTCAAATCATTTTTGGTCACTACCGTCTATTGATATGGAAACCACTTTGTTAAGGCAGAAATATTTTACCAATAACGTCTAGTTATCATCATTGTATTTTTGGATACAAATATGTTCAACAATGCTATACCTGGGTCAAGCTGGGCTCCTCCACATCTTCATCCTGTGCATCAGGACCTCTGCGGACCTCAGGAGCTGTGGCCTCAGCAGACGTCGAAGGGAACGTAGACAACGATGGCCTGAGTTCGTCTGTCAAAAACCGCAGGCTGTTGCAATACCACAGCCTGGGGACATATAGGTCATCTGCTGCTGCTCGGGATCTCTCTGATTCCAGGACCTTGTTTAGCTCCCTTTTAAATGTACTCCTCAGGTTAGCGATCATTTGCTTTACATAGTTGGTGTCTGCCCTGGGGTACACTGGTTTGACCAACTCGACCAGTTTCTCCAAAGCTGCCTTCCTCAATATTTTATATGAGTAGTCTCTACTCTTCACCTTCCAGACACAGGTCAATGAACTGGGGTAGAAATTCAGGCGAAGTAAATTTATCCATCATGATAAATGATATGATGCCTGCAGGACAGAACACAAGACAAACCATAATGTCTGGCTTAACCCATAAGCTGATCCCAATATAGGCCTCAATCTAAGCAGTATAGGCCACTACCCACCTATGCCCCAATTTCCAATTGTACCTTCATTTTATGCCTCCTTTCGTGCGTTGGCGATCGAACGTCCTCCACTCCAAGATCGTTCCTATGGCCGTTCCATCTACCGTGCATTCTGACTTTATACACACTGCACATGCGTCAAACTCCGCTCTCAGTGCGTCATGATGCTGGGGTGTGACCACCTCTCTTCTGCATGCGAGACACATGGCAGAACATTCGGGAGGGACAACATGGCGGATTCAGAGGATTATAGCCAGCCCCGTGGTGGTGTAGCTCATAGGAGGCACAAAGCAACCCCCATGAGCAAGGGTGAGATGATAAAGATGGTGCGCATCCTAGAAAAGCACGATTACGGCTGCAAGCTGCGCTATTACGAAAGGCCCAACAGCCGAAAGGACATAATTTTGGAGAAGGTCATCGCCATTTTGCAGGGCAAATTTTCGGTGGAACGATCAAAGGACCAAATCTGAAAACGATGGTCTGATCTCAAACACCTTGAAAAAGACCAGATGGTGTACATACATCAGATCATAAAAAAAAGTAAGCAATATTTGGATCTAAACTATATGTATATGTGTAAATTAGCTGTCTATATATGTTCTTTCTCCAAGTAGCTCTAGAGAATTCTGTATAAGCTTTTCTAAAATCTTTGTATGACTTGGAATTCCAAAGATGAAGGTAAATATAAAGCATATATGAACATTCTTATTTGGTCATGTTTTTGGACATTCCTTTTTTTTTAACTTATTGTTTTTTTCTTCTTTAAACAGGCAGGCATCAAAAAAGGAGGCTCTAGCCAAGCCACCACAAGGGACGAAGGAAGACTACCCTCGCTCGGGCTCCAACAGGGGAGGCAATAAGGCCATCTTCCCCCCAAAAACGTAAGTGCCAACTTCAAACACACTAATTTAGCTGACGGGTGTTTCTAGGTGGGCCAATGGCCATGGGCTTAGGGCAGAACTTAAGGGGTAAAGAACACTTTCTGGTTGCTGCCTGGCTCATCAGTGCCCATAATGCAGCCTTGCCAGTGTAGACATGGGTAGAGGAGAAGCCCCGGGGCTCCCAGTCACACAGAGTCACGCCTGCTAGAATGGTCATCATATATATCATATCCCATAGGAGACAAGAGGGGTGGGGGGAAAGTGCAGGACTTTTTCAATGTTGGCACTTGTCAAGTGTTTGCCCTATGGAAAATGCCATCACCTTCCCTTTTCTATGCATTTTTCACAGAAAAAAACAGAGTATGGTGGAGTCCACTAGTCAGGAGCAAACATTGACATCAGACCAAGTGCAAGGTTGGTCAACTAATGTAGCAAAATGGATGCTAGAAACAGATGTGACTTGGGGTGGCTTAATGAATGGTGTATTGTTTCTTTTTAGAGGAAAGTGAGTGTGGTCCGCTCACCCAGGATGTTTGGAGCCATGGGATCTGACTCTTGGACCCAGCACAGACATTGCCATTGTAGACATCAAATCCCCTGAGGCGGGTCACTATGAGGGCCAAAGCAAACCAGAAGAGGAAGAAAGTATTCGTTTTCGCAAGTAAGTATTCTTGGAATCTTTCTTCAAATGTGTATACAGTACATGTCGAGTGTTTAGATGTCCAAACCATACACCCACTCCACACATTAGCAAAATTTGTAGTGCCTTAACATTAGCATGGAGAAGGAAGAGGTGGAAGGAGCTGGCAGTGTTGCTAGGTACCCGAGTTTGGGAGACCCAGGCACCAGGGCCAAGATTACAGAGAAGTAGCAGTGTGTACATTCCTAGTAGTGTAGGTGTCTGAAGGGCAAGCAGGTTGCAAGCAACAATAGACTGGGTAGGTATTTCCTGAATTTGACTAGTAATGTGACCATAACTCACTATGTAGGGCCTCAGCCACTTGACCATTGTTCCCTTAATACCTTTTACTCTTCTTACTAGGACATGATCTTCCATGATGTACTATTGGCAGAATGAATGCAGATATGTTGCATTGTTTGAAGGACCTGGAGCAAATTAAGGAGGCTACCACTGCTTTACAGCGAATAACGAGATATTTTGTGGACATGCTTGCCAAATTTTAACTTCCTCTTGCCTGGTCTGCAGTTTATTGTTCCACTTGTTGGCTCCTGTTTGCCCTTTTAATAATTACCATGTTTTTATGACTTTTAAATGTGAAAGTTTAGGGACAGAACTCAGTGTTTCTACACTCCACTCCTCTAGGTGCATCACCAGGTCCTGTTTTCTAGATTTTCCTCAGTCTAAAAATGACTGTGCGAATTACTAACAGTCAAAATTACAACATTACCTGTGCTAAATTCAAGAAATCTC
This sequence comes from Aquarana catesbeiana, assembly GCF_042186555.1. Classification (NCBI taxonomy): domain Eukaryota; kingdom Metazoa; phylum Chordata; class Amphibia; order Anura; family Ranidae; genus Aquarana; species Aquarana catesbeiana. Next base: position 146,009,084 of record NC_133328.1, on the reverse strand, counting down.
GAAAACATGACCTGGGTTTGCATCTTGAGGAGGAGAGTTGGGAAACACTGCCCTAACTAATGTGAATTGTAATGTTTATGTGTTTTTTAGAAATCCCCCAAATAGGGCCTTAACATTATTTATTATTCCCACCATGATCCCATGCCTAAAATGTGTGTAGTTCCATCTATTTTTCAAAAACCCCAAAACACACAGTGTGTCAACATGTGCTATCTGCCATCACAGGGTATCAATGGACGTGTTTTGGGGTGCAATCCCTTCCTCATAACTAAAGTAGCTCAGAGGAAGGGGTTGCACCCCCGAAACGCGTCCATTGATACTCCGTGATGGGAGATAGTACATGTTTTAGAACATGCCTGTTTAGCCACAAAAAAGGAGAAATAATGCAAAACATACATATTATATACCAAGATGTTGGTTTGTTTTAAAACCTTAAAACGCACATGTGAATGTGCTTTGAGTAAAATGTTTTTTACTAAACAATGTGTTGTCAGAAACCATGAATTAGACTGAGACAGTACAGTTAAATCACACTTGTTAAATAATTATAAAAAAAATGGTAAACAGAGTAAACATAGTCAAAACAGCGTAGTAGAACAACAAGCAGGATCTGGAGCCAGAAGGATTGTCAGCCAAGCAAGTCTTTAACAGCAACACGTCTCTAGAGATGTGACCAAGGCGAAGGCAGAGATCATCTGGACTGGACGGCTTAAGTAGGCAGGGCTGACGAGCAGGATATCATCAACAGGTGAGTCACTGTGGAGAGATAGGAGCTGGCAATTAGCTGACAGCTGAGCGGCCAGCTTTGAGAAGGAAGGGCTGAGCCCAGCCCTGACAGTACCCCCTCCTCAATGACCCCTCCCCCTCGGAGGACCACCAGGCTTGGGAAAACGTCTATGAAAATCACGGAGGGGGACAGGGGCATGTACGTCCGAGGATGAGACCCAAGAGCGTTCCTCCGGACCGTACCCTTTCCAATGCACCAGGTACACCCACAGAACCTACGGGAGTCAACAATGGACTGTACTTCATATTCCTCATGGTTCTCAACCTGTACAGGGTGAGGACTAGGCACCGAGGTGGTAAAGTGGTTGCAGACCAAAGGTTTTAATAAGTAGACATGAAATACATTCAAGATACGCATATTAGAAGGAAGATCTAATGCGTAAGCCACTGGGTTAATCCTGCGAAAAATAGGGAAAGGCCCAATAAACCGAGGTGTGAAATTCAGAGCGGGAACATGGAGTCGGAGGTTGCGAGATGACAGCCAGACCCTGTCCCCAACCTGGTAGGAAGGCATAGGCAGGCGTCTGCAGTCAGCATGGAGTCTGTACCTATCATTAGACATGTGCACACTGAAATATTTCATTTCGGAATTTCGTTTTCGTCCGAAAAATACATTTAGTTACTCTCGAAATTAGTTTTTATGTATTTCGTTTTTCGTTAAAAATTGCATTCGTCCGAAAATCCAAATTAAGGTTGAATCTGTCATTGAAGGCTTATGGTGTCTGTCGAATGTTCAAAGAAGATTCGACGAAGCAGCTAAACCATACGAGGCCGTATAGTTTACCTGCTCCGTCGAATCTTCTTAGAACTTTCAACAGACACCATAAGCCAAAGTACATATGTACTTAGTTCTAGCTATTTTACTGCTCCTCCTCTTTGGTTACAATCAGCCAATAACATTCACCATCATCATTATTTTTATTCATCTTTTCTCCCCTACGTCAAATCTTTTCTCCCCTACCTCGAATCTTTCTCCCCTACGTCGAATCTTTTCTCTCTATGTCGAATCTTTTCTCTCTATGTAGAATAATATTGGACTAATAGAATTAAGGTTAGGCACATTGGACCACAGGTTTGATGGACACAGATTGTTATTGTCATCATCATGTCGAATTTCCTATCTATATCGAACTGTTGTAGCAACGAAAACGAAAATAAAGCATTTGTTTATGTCGAATGTTTCGTTTTTCGGATTCTGCACTTTCGTTATCGTTTGTTATGACGATAACGAAAATACCTGAAATTCGGATGAAAATGCATTCGGACGAAAACGAATGCACATGTCTACCTATCATTAGCATGTCGCAAAGCCTCCTGGACTTGTGCCCAAGTGGGACGAAGACCACAGAGATGCTCCTCTAATGCTGGAATACTCTGCAGAACAAATCAGTCAGGCAACATGGAAGGTTGGAAACCACAGTTTGCCATAAACTGGGACAATCAGGAAGCAGAATTCAAGGCACTATTGTGAGCAAACTCCGCCCACGGTAAGAGATCTGATCAGTTGTTATGATGGTCAGAAATATAACACTGTAGGAATTGCTCCAAGGACTGATTGGCTCGTTCTGCAGCCCCATTAGACTGCGGGTGATACGCAGAGGAGAAAGCAAGCTGAATTCCCAACTATGCAGAAAAGGCTTGCCAGAATCGGATTACAAACATACTACCCCTGTCCGAGACAATCACCTTGGGTAGCCATGTAAGCGAAAGATCTCCCGAGCAAAAATGGAAGCCAGTTCCTTAGAAGTGGGCAACTTTTTAAGTGGAATACAATGGGACATTTTCGAGAACCGGTCAACCACCATAAGGATAACTGTGTTGCCCTGGGAGTTGGGTAAGTCCACAATGAAATCCATAGACAGGTGGGTCCAGGGCTACTCTCCATTGGGTATGGGTTGTAGGAGGCCCACTGGAAGGTGTCCTGGAGTCTTACTCTGGGAAATGGCCCAAAAGAGTTGATTCTTCCCAGGGTGGTCAGCAGCCTTGAGAGAATGGTGAGTCTGGAGTACGGCAGTGCGGAGACTCTCTGGGACAAAGCAGAGGTCATAAGGTTTCTCAGGAGGAGCATGGACCTGAGCAGAAAGAAATATGTCACCCAAAGGAGAAGTGAGACTGGTGCGAACCGTAGCCAGAATACGATCAGGAGGAATCACAGGAACCGGAACCGACTCCATCCATCCACTCCTTCCATCTTGGAAGTGGAGGAAAATTGTTGTGACAAAGCGTCAGCCCTTACATTCTTAGTACCGGGTAAGAATGAGACAATTGAAACTAGACAAGAAAACAGCCCATCGCGCCCTTCTGGGAGAAAGGCGTTTAGCCTCAGACAAGAATCTGGGATTCTTATGGTCAGTAAGAATGAGAACCGGCATAGTGGTACCTTCGAGGAGATGTCTCCATTCTTTTGGGGCTAAAATGATCGCTAACGGCTCTCTGTCACCAATCTCGTAACTGCACTCCGCAGGTGACAAATTCTCGGAAAAGTAGCCACAAGGACGCATAGCGCTCTCAGAGGTAGGACGTTGAGACAGAAGGGCGCCAACTCCAGTCTCAGAAGCATCAACCTCAAGAATAAAAGGTAACATAGGATCAGGATGTGCCAACACTGGAGCAGAAACAAAGGCAGCCTTGAGACTCTCAAAGGCCTTAATGGACTCCGGAGAACAACTCTGTGGGTTACCGTCCTTTCTGGTCATATCAGTCAGGTGCTTGACCAGAGTTGAGAAGTTACGAATAAACTTCTGATAATAGTTGGCAAAGCCAAGAAAACACTGCAGAGGACGTAAACCCACAGGTCAGGGCCACTGTAGGACTGCTGAAAGTTTCGAGTCCATCGAAAAACCAGCAGTGGAAATTACATAACCCAGGAATTTAACCTTTTCATGATGGAATTCGCACTTCTCCAATTTACAATAGAGATTGTTCTCTCTTAGTTTCTGAAGCACACGACAGACATCTGTGTGGTGGCTCTCCAGGGACTTGGAAAATATGAGGATATCGTCGAGATAAAACACCACACATAAGTGCAACAAATCTCGGAGGACATCATTAATGAATTCCTGGAAAACTCCTGGGGCATTACAAAGGCCAAAAGGCATTATGAGGTACTCATAATGGCCTGTTCTGGTATTAAACTCAGTTTTCCACTTGTCGCCCTCTTTAATCCTCACAAGATTGTATGCCCCTCTCAAATCAAGCTTTGTGAAAACCGTTGCTCCCTTGAGGCGGTCAAATAACTCCATAATCAACAGAATCGAATAGGCATTCTTAAACATGAAACGATTGAGACCCCTATAATCAATACAAGGTCTCAGTTCACCACTCTTCTTCTTCACAAAGAAGAAACCAGCACCAGCAGGAGACGGGGATTTGCAGATGAAACCTCGAGAAAGTGCGTCTGCAACAAACTCCTGCATGGCCTTATCCTCCAAGACGGACAAAGGGTAAACCCGGCCACGAGGGGGCATCGCACCAGGTTAAAGGTCAATTGCGCGATCATACGACTGGTGTGGAGGCAAACTGCCAGCTTGACCTTTGTCAAAGACATTGCTAAAATCACGGTACTCCCCTGGCAGGTAGGAGAGTGAAGAGGTGCACAGGACCTTGGCTACCTTCTGGAAGCATGTCTTAATGCATTCTGGCGACCAGGAGAGAACCTCAGCACAGAGCCAATCAAAACATGGGTTGTGCCTCTGTAACCAAGGATAACCAATAACTAGCGGAAACTTAGGTGAGGAAATAACTTGGAATTGGATCATATCATGGTGAAGAGTCCCTACGGCCGTGGACAACAGAACAGTCTCATGAGTCACATGGGCAGGCTGTAGGGGTCTCCCGTCAAGAGCCTCAATGGCAAGTGGAGTGTCAAATAGCTGCAGTGGAATTGAGTGCTTCGATACAAAGGCAGCATCAATTAAAAAGGCCTGCAGCCCCAGAGTAGATTAGAGCCTGTATCTCGACGGACGATTCAGCCCAAGAAAGGGTAACCAAAATGAGGGGCTTTTTCTTCTGCATAACTGCGGACGAAACAACGCCACCTAAGGTCTGTGCGTGACAGGACCTCAAGGTTCGGGCGTTACCTGGACGGGTAGCACAAGACTTCAAAAAGTGACCTGCCTGGCCACAATAAAGGCACAATCTCTCCCTCCTCCTAAGGGTTCTCTCATCCGCAGAGAGACGAGTGAAGCCCAAGTGCATGGGTTCATCTTCACAGACTGACTCGGTACCAGGAGGCATGGGAGGTGAGGGAGGCAAGGGTGGGACTGCAAAGTTCACAGACAAATGTACAGGAGGCTTCCACAAGCGCTCCTTAAAAGGGAGTCTTTCTCTGAGTTTGGAGTCAATGAGGATGGCAAAGGTGATCAACTTCTCCAGCTCAGTAGGTATATCTCGGGCTGCTATCTTATCCTTGAAGGTATCCGAGAGACCATGGGAAAAAACAGTCAGGAGGGGTACCTGAGGTTGTACCTGAGCAGCCACAGTGAAAGATTCCAGGTGAGCCGTGCGACTCAGGAGCATTTGTAGAAGAAAAATATTACAGCGCACACATGCAAAAAAAACATTTACCTCCAGCAAGGCTAGTTTAAAAACACCTAAACATTCTCAAAAAGACATTTTCAAAAATATGGGGATTTGGTCACACCATATTGCTATATGGTGCTAAGCCCACTTACTGCGACAAAGTACCCCATGATTAGTGGGTCCTACACTATCCATAGATTTGTGAGATCCTGCTTCTCTGAACCATGAGAGCTACACTCTTCTAAATGGGAGAATTTACAGGTCTCCACCTATGACACAAGTGGACACTAATGAGAGGTACTTAATGAGGGAATAGGGTGCTCCTATCCCAAAAGGATTTGGTCAGAATCCATACAATACACAAACAAGATATTTGGGGGGCACACCTTCACATTAAAGCTGGTGCAGCCATAAGACCATACAATAGAAGAAAAATATTACAGCGCACACATGCAAAAAAACATTCACCTCCAGCAAGGCTAGTTTAAAAACACCTAAACATTCTCAAAAAGACATTTTCAAAAATATGGGGATTTGGTCACACCATATTGCTATATGGTGCTAAGCCCACTTACTGCGACAAAGTACCCCATGATTAGTGGGTCCTACACTATCCATAGATTTGTGAGATCCTGCTTCGCTGAACCATGAGAGCTACACTCTTCTAAATGGGAGAATTTAAAGGTCTCCACCTATGACACAAGTGGACACTAATGAGAGGTACTTAATGAGGGAATAGGGTGCTCCTATCCCAAAAGGATTTGGTCAGAATCCATACAATACACAAACAAGATATTTGGGGGGCACACCTTCACATTAAAGCTGGTGCAGCCATAAGACAATACAATAGAAGAAAAATATTACAGCGCACACATGCAAAAAAACATTCACCTCCAGCAAGGCTAGTTTAAAAACACCTAAACATTCTCAAAAAGACATTTTCAAAAATATGGGGATTTGGTCACACCATATTGCTATATGGTGCTAAGCCCACTTACTGCGACAAAGTACCCCATGATTAGTGGGTCCTACACTATCCATAGATTTGTGAGATCCTGCTTCTCTGAACCATGAGAGCTACACTCTTCTAAATGGGAGAATTTAAAGGTCTCCACCTATGACACAAGTGGACACTAATGAGAGGTACTTAATGAGGGAATAGGGTGCTCCTATCCCAAAAGGATTTGGTCAGAATCCATACAATACACAAACAAGATATTTGGGGGACACATCTTCACATTAAAGCTGGTGCAGCCATAAGACCATACAATAGAAGAAAAATATTACAGCGCACACAAGCAAAAAAACATTCACCTCCAGCAAGGCTAGTTTAAAAACACCTAAACATTCTCAAAAAGACATTTTCAAAAATATGGGGATTTGGTCGCACCATATTGCTATATGGTGCTAAGCCCACTTACTGCGACAAAGTACCCCATGATTAGTGGGTCCTAAACTATCCATAGATTTGTGAGATCCTGCTTCTCTGAACCAGGAGCATTTGTAACGCCATGGCAAACTGATCCATGCGGTGATCTTGCTCATCCAATCTGGAAAAAATATTACCAACAAGTGGATTGACTGCATCTTCTGAATTCATGGCCTTCGCCTACTGTCAGAAACCAAGAATCAGACTGAGACAGAAGTACAGTTAAATCTCACTTTTTTAATAATAATAAAAAAAGATAAATAGAGTAAACATAGTCAAAACATAGCCAGAGTTCAGGAACCAGAACGGATAGTCAGACAAGCCAAAATGTCAGGGAGCCAGAGCGTAGTAGAACAACAAGCAGGATCTGGAGCCAGAAGGGATGTCAGCCAAGCAAGTCTTTAACAGGAACACAGGAGAGCGTCTCTAGAGATGTGACCAAGGCGAAGGCAGAGATCATCTGGACTGGACGGCTTAAGTAGGCAAGACTGACGAGCAGGATATCATCAACAGGTGAGTCACTGTGGAGAGATAGGAGATGGCAATTAGCGACAGCTGAGCGGCCAGCTTTGAGAAGAAAGGGCTAAACCCAGCCCTGACACTTATTATTTCATTGCTCAATACCAGTGTATTTCATATGTTGTAGTTAGAGACAATGAGCTCTTAGATGTGGACAACTCCTGCAATATTTAGGCCTCCAAAAAATTTAAGGAGTTGGAAACATAATGTTTTTGAACTTCATGCATTAGATCCATTAAGAACAAAAACATCATGTGTGTGAAGCAGACCCACAACAGAACAGTCTCATGAGTCACATGGGCAGGCTGTAGGGGTCTCCCGTCAAGAGCCTCAATGGCAAGTGGAGTGTCACGTAGCTGCAGTGGAATTGAGTGCTTCGATACAAAGGCAGCATCAATTAAAAAGGCCTGCAGCCCCAGAGTAGATTAGAGCCTGTATCTCGACGGACGATTCAGCCCAAGAAAGGGTAACCAAAACCAGGGCCTTATCCTTCTGGATAACTGGGGACGAAACAACGCCACCTAAGGTCTGTGCATGACAGGACCTCAAGGTTCGGGCGTTACCTGGACGGGTAGCATAAGACTTCAAAAAGTGACCTGCCTGGCCACAATAAAGGCACAATCTCTCCCTCCTCCTAAGGGTTCTCTCATCAGCAGAGAAACGAGTGAAGCCCAAGTGCATGGGTTCATCTTCACAGACTGACTCGGTATCAGGAGGCATGGGAGGTGAGGGAGGCAAGGGTGGGACTGCAAAGTTCACAGACAAATGTACAGGAGGCTTCCGCAAGTGCTCCTTAAAAGGGAGTCTTTCTCTGAGTTTGGAGTCAATGAGGATGGCAAACGTGATCAACTTCTCCAGCTCAGTAGGTATATCTTGGGCTGCTATCTTATCCTTGAAGGTATCTGAGAGACCATGGGAAAAAACAGTCAGGAGGGGTACCTGAGGTTGTACCTGAGCAGCCACAGTGAGAGATTCCAGGTGAGCCGTGCGACTCAGGAGCATTTGTAGAAGAAAAATATTACAGCACACACATGCAAAAAAACATTCACCTCCAGCAAGGCTAGTTTAAAAACACCTAAACATTCTCAAAAAGACATTTTCAAAAATATGGGGATTTGGTCACACCATATTGCTATATGGTGCTAAGCCCACTTACTGCGACAAAGTACCCCATGATTAGTGGGTCCTACACTATCCATAGATTTGTGAGATCCTGCTTCTCTGAACCATGAGAGCTACACTCTTCTAAATGGGAGAATTTAAAGGTCTCCACCTATGACACAAGTGGACACTAATGAGAGGTACTTAATGAGGGAATAGGGTGCTCTATCCCAAAAGGATTTGGTCAGAATCCATACAATACACAAACAAGATATTTGGGGGACACACCTTCATATTAAAGCTGGTGCAGCCATAAGACCATACAATAGAAGAAAAATATTACAGCGCACACATGCAAAAAAACATTCACCTCCAGCAAAGCTAGTTTAAAAACACCTAAACATTCTCAAAAAGACATTTTCAAAAATATGGGGATTTGGTCGCACCATATTGCTATATGGTGCTAAGCCCACTTACTGCGACAAAGTACCCCATGATTAGTGGGTCCTAAACTATCCATAGATTTGTGAGATCCTGCTTCTCTGAACCAGGAGCATTTGTAACGCCATGGCAAACTGATCCATGCGGTGATCTTGCTCATCCAATCTGGAAAAAATATTACCAACAAGTGGATTGACTGCATCTTCTGAATTCATGGCCTTCGCCTACTGTCAGAAACCATGAATCAGACTGAGACAGAAGTACAGTTAAATCTCACTTTTTTAATAATAATAAAAAAAGATAAATAGAGTAAACATAGTCAAAACATAGCCAGAGTTCAGGAACCAGAACGGATAGTCAGACAAGCCAAAATGTCAGGGAGCCAGAGCGTAGTAGAACAACAAGCAGGATCTGGAGCCAGAAGGGATGTCAGCCAAGCAAGTCTTTAACAGGAACACAGGAGAGCGTCTCTAGAGATGTGACCAAGGCGAAGGCAGAGATCATCTGGACTGGACGGCTTAAGTAGGCAAGACTGACGAGCAGGATATCATCAACAGGTGAGTCACTGTGGAGAGATAGGAGATGGCAATTAGCGACAGCTGAGCGGCCAGCTTTGAGAAGAAAGGGCTAAACCCAGCCCTGACACTTATTATTTCATTGCTCAATACCAGTGTATTTCATAGGTTGTAGTTAGAGACAATGAGCTCTTAGATGTGGACAACTCCTGCAATATTTAGGCCTCCAAAAAATGTAAGGAGTTGGAAACATAATGTTTTTGAACTTCATGCATTAGATCCATTAAGAACAAAAACATCATGTGTGTGAAGCAGACCCACAGCACACCATAATAGTTAGCTGAAGAAGATATTGTCACCTCATGTAGCAATTAAGGTACATTTGCACTATTGGAGCAAGTGGCCAAAATAAAGCCAATTTGGGAACATATTAGACATATAAGAAACACAGACATCAGTAGTTCAAATGAAATAGGAGTTTTTGATCTACAAAAAAAATTATAACTAATCAGCTACAATTTGCTGCTAAGCCACTGCCCCACTACCCATAAAATATTCCAGGTATTTCTGCTGTAAATCTTGGGCAATTTGTGAGGGCAATCCAGCATGAGCATTTTCAATAGCCATCAGCACGCCCTCTTCAGCTGGGCCTGCCACTGCAGGGTCCACGTCACTTCTCAGTCAGGCTAGCTAGCTGGTAGCATTCCTCCTTAAAAAATTATGTAGAATACAGCAGCACATGGGTTATCTTGTAGAGTGCCAGGTTGATTGGAGTCAAAAACAGCATGAAACGACACGATAGGATGCCACCCTTCTGGCACGAGAGAGCCTGTAATTGAAGATTCTCTGCTCTGGGGTGAGGTTCCTCATAGGAAACGGCTTCATCAGATGTTCCCCTAGAGCAAAGGCCTCATCTGCCACAAAAACAAAATTGAGGCCCTCAACATTCTCCTCAGCAGGTGGCAAGTTTAATGTCCCATTCTGGAGCCGTTTGTAGAACTCTGTCTGCATAATCACTCCTCCGTCAGAGTTGCGGCTGTTCTTCCCAACATCCAAATACAAGAACTCGTAGTTGGTAGACACTACAACTAGCATGACTATGCTGCAAAAGCCCTTAAAATAATAGGATCCAGAGTTGGGTGGTGGTACAATCCGGACATGCATGTCATTAATAGCACCACCACAGTTGGGAAAATCCCACTGATGGTGGAACTGGGCTGCAACGTCCTGCCATTGCTCTGGGTTGGAAGGAAACTGTGGATTAAATAAAGAAAAAAGAAATTACAACTTCTGCACATAACATTTCAAGCAGATTTGACACAAACATGCTTAGCCAACATAAGGATACACTTACAAAAAACAAAAGTGGAAGGTCAACTAATCTGATTTCTCCCCCCCCTGGTGGCTCATTGGACAAATTTTAGGGGGGGAGGTAATGGGTAGATGTTTTGGACAGGTAACCCTCTCCACTTCCATGAGAGCTGTTTGCATAAATAATCAGTGATACTTTGGTCAGCCCCTCCTTACTTACACTATTGGCAGCCCAGTGGACAGGTAAGAAGTGTCATAATCTAAAAAGCTGGATACACATTGTCCAAATTGCAGCACATTTTGACATTATTATTTAACCAATCAGTATAATAGGAGACAAAAACCTAATAAGTTTCAATTTGTAGGCAATCAGGCAGGTCCTTGCATTACATGGTTTGGTGAATTTATACAGAAATTTGAACACAAAAGAGGGATAGTGTTATGGGTTTTGCAAAGTCAGCAGATAGAGTATTTGGATCTGTTGACTTAGCATATTTTTTGGAGGGGGGTTGCAAATGAGTTTGGGCCCCAAAAAAAGCCTCTTGCACTCCGCCTGAATTTGAAGATAACAATAACATTTATACACATTTTAGGGGTTGTTTAGGGTAAGCCCCAAAATGTAGCTGACAAAAAACATTGTTAAGTTACTAGGCTATGGGCGCGGGCCCAGGATAGCATGCTGGGGAGGTTAGTGAAGGAAAATATGCATGTAGGCGAGCAGGAAAAGCTTACAGCATGAATGAGAATAAAGAGGACATAGCAAGGTGGCTATGAGCCTTTGCTCTGGAGTGATGGCAAGCCTCATAGATGTGTCCTGCTTCTCAATATAGGGGGACACCAATGCCAAGAGTTGGTGAAAGCAGGGTGTCTGTAATCCGGAGATAATTCCAAAAATCATCTGGATTATTCTCCTGGAGCTCCCGCAGCAATGGCATATGACATAATTGGTCACGATTAAGCAATCAATTTTTGGTCCAAGAACTCCTCTTCCTCCTGTTCCTGGACTGGACTTGGGTCAAAGCAATAACTGCTAGCCCAATAATCACACGTTCTCTCCTCTGATTACGCAACATGGCTGGTTGACGAACGGCCGTTCAGAAACGAACTATAAAGCGTGAATTAACACTCTCCAAACTTCTACTAACACAAAATTAGCAGAAGGAGCCCAAAGGGTGACGCTTGAGAAATGAACTTCCTCTTTATAGTCTCGTAGTACGTCTAGTACGTCACTACGTTTGTGTTGTCGACTGACAATTTGTGTACCATTAGTATGTAAGACAAGACCCTGGCACACGCCCTTTTGACAAAAATCAGATGCTCGGTTGGTCAACAATCGTATCGTGTGTACGAGGATTTAGTCTGCTTGTATTCAGCAAATTGTTTGCAGGCTTTTTTGTGCATAATCTTTAGAAGAGGTTTCCTTCTGGGACGATAGCCATGCAGATCAATTTGATGCAGTGTGTGGTGCATAGGCTGAGCACTGACAGGCTGACCCCCCACCCCTTCAACCTCTGCAGCAATGCTGGCAGCACTCATATGTCTATTTCCCAAAGACAACCTTTGGATATGACTCTGGGCACGTGCACTTAACTTCTTTAGTCGACCATGGCAAGGCCTGTTCTGAGTGGAACCTGTCCTGTTAAACCGCTGTATGGTCTTGGCCACCATGCTGTAGCTCAGTTTCAGGGTCTTCTTATAGCCTAGGCCATCTTTATGTAGAGCAACCGTTGTGCCCATCAAATACAGCCACTGTGCCCATTATATGCAGCCACTGTGCCATCAAATGCAACCACTGTGTCCATCAATTGCAGTCACTGTGTCCATCAATTGCAGCCACTGTGCCCATCAAATGTGTAGTGATCGGGTATATTAATATATACTGGGTGATATGATGTAGAGTGGGTACGATAATGAATTAGTAAGTACTCTTCCGCAGCAACCCAATTCTTTCAGAGAGATGCACTTTATTGACTTCCAACACAGAACAAAGTCCAAAGTCCACAGATGACAAAGAAATCCGACAGAGTAGATATAATTCAGAACCCCATGTTCATAGGTCTGTGTGCATACACAGACAAGCCTCACCTACAAACCTATAGACTGAATGCCGTGTTATATTCACTAAATATTAAATGGCTGAGCAATTTGATTGGCCGTTTCAATTTAGGACTTTGATTAGCTTTAGTCTTTCAAACAGACAACAACCCCCAGCCGTGAACAGCCGTGAACCACCCCAATTTGCACTCCCGCATATCAACATCAACAAGTCCCCTTTAGATATGTGTAATTAGATTAACAGAACACCCTTTTGAGATGTTCAAATAGACTTGCATAAGATTAACACATCAAAGAGTCTTCAGCTGTTAAAATTCAGTTGGACAAATCAACCATTCTGTCATTGTCATTCTGGCCTGGTCAACATTGACTGCATGTGTACATACACACAATAATGTCCCACATAAATCGGTGAACATATTACAACATATACCCCCACTTGGGTCGGTTCTAACTACTAGAACTGACCCATAAATCAAACAACAAAAAATCTCATTACGATTTAAGGTACTGGATGCTTTACAATGGCTCATATAAAATATGAAGTTGAAACTGGTTACATCTCTCTTCGCCAGCCTCTAAAATATCCCCATGAAACAGTTATTAGATAATATAACTTTTAGACCATGACTAGAAAAGGATTGGGTAAACATCAGTGGCCCATATAGCTGTTAGGCCTTATTATATCACATCAAGATCTTGAATATTGCGCAAAGATGAGCTGATGTCACAGTCCATCCTTTGGTCTGACTTCATCACATCTCTCACCATCTCACTGAAAGTAAACTTGGTATGCTCTGGGAACTCCAATCCACAAAAGTCCAGTATTTTTTTTCATCTCCAGGCTCAAGCTTTCCATTTTTAAAGATGCTTTTACGCAAACACTCTACTTTCATCTTTATAGTAAGAAGAACTCTCAATGTACCAGCACTCACTTTCAAGGTCAAAAGGTTTGGATATGGCAGTAAAACTATTTCCTTGCACTTGACATTCATGAGTCCATCTTTGTTGATTGCCAGCCACAATTTGCTTTTTGTAATTTGCTGTAGGCCGACCCCTCATTGCCTTCAATAAAGCAGTTACTTGGATCATTCAGTCCACAATTACACCTGAATGGTATACCAACATATACATATAGATATACCCCCACACGATGGTTCAGATAGAGTCATCAGTGTTTATCAAATCTTCTATCCAGACAAAGCGGCAGTGGAAATTCTTGCCAGTATCTTCACCATGAAAGGTAGAAAGGTCTTTTTCATCCATATATGTCATAGCCTTTAGCATATTATAAACAACTGAATCAACAAAGTTTCAAATCATGACTAGAGTGATGAATTTCACTCACCCCTCTTATAAATTTAGGAAAACCACCCAACATACTAAAATTTATGCTATGCCAAGCCATTGTGCAGCATCTCACCTTAGATGTCAAATATATTGATCAATACGCATTATGTAATATGTACAGATGTTATGAAAATTATTTTAGGTTAAAATGCCTCTCTTTGGTTTTAAGATAAAGTTCAAGAAATAAAACAAACAAAAATAAAAAATGAAAAGCAAAATATATCAGGAAAAGGGAGAAAAATTAAAAATTAGGGCGTTGAAGAAAAAAGAAAAAAAGGTCCATTGCTTGATGAATTTCGAGAGAGTCCATGAATGCTTTATAATTCCATGTATAGTGATATATTGTCTATTCAGCATTTCTCCCATAATTCTCCCCCACTATTCAATTTCAGACTTCTGCTATTCACATGCAAGCATCTTCAGACGTCCCTGAAAGACAAAACTCTCCAACAAAACTAATTAGCAAGGTCCTTAAACATTGTTTGAAGTTAAAACAAAACACTATTTACACGTTTACAGTTTGGAGCTAATTCACCCCCACTGCTAGAGAAATGTCATCTGCATTCAAAAACAGATCTGGAGAATATACATCTTGTACATTCATGACACCCTGTACCCCCTTCAACTGCTCTAATAATGTATCACGTTCCCCTCTCATCTTGTCATACTCAATTTTCAGCTGGTCATATTTCTGTTTTAACTGAGAGAACGGTATCCAAGTCTTGGACCTTTTCTTATTATTATTTTGGTCAGCTCTGTTTTTCATATTAATATCACCTATGTATGACCCGGTGTGTCCTCTCTGGGTGTTATCATAGGATATTATCTTCTGATCTTTATGCTCAGTATTTGTCCTAAACAATGTGGCTAAATCAATTTTGACAGCCTGCTCATTTGACTTTCTCCATAAATGGTCTGCCCTCAACAATATGTCTTTTAAATCATGAGGATTTGGGGTAACTAATAAAATATTTTGTTTGATATCTTCATGCAACGCATCTAGAAACATACTCATATGTATCAAGCCCCCACGCTCAAATGCAAGATTATTACTGACCAATAATTCCATAATAGTTGCTATCCTGTGTGACAATTCATAGGGAGATTCATTTTGCATTTGTTGGATCTTCCCATGAATAGTAACATCAGAACGTACACCATACAAAACACATAATAATTCCAGTAATATGTCCCTTGTTCTAAGAGGCTGAATACAGATTTGTTTAATTCTCATCCAAAGACCACTTCCTACAGAATGTTGCAAAACTCTTTCTAAATCAGATGGATTGAGATTGTACATATCTCTGACTTGCTGCACGTCACAAAACCATTTTAAAAATCTGTTTAAATCATGGTATGAAACCATTCCTATTTCTTTAAGAATTGCGTCTAATAATTTTGATTTCAAAGGCTTCATTACAAGCTGAACTTCACCTGTATTATTATTATTATTGTTATAAACTGTGGTAGTCACAGTGGGGGCAGCTGGTAATGAATTATCAGATTTAATATGAGGTTCTGTTTGCTGCAGATTGCTGAATCCAAGATTTGATGCATATCTGCATTCCTGAGATCTCTTCTCTAATTCCATAATTCTTAATTTTAATCTCTCATTTTCACAACGTTTAGATTTCTCAATTAAGGCTTCACCAATGGTAACCGCATGCAACTTTAAATTTACTGTCTCGGTGTCTGATTGGTTTTGTAACCTCTCACAAACATTGTTGCTATTATCAACTGCCTTCTGTAACTGGGTAATTTCCTCAACCTTCTCATTCAAAGAACTTTCCATTGTTAAACAGCAAGATAACAAGCCCTGTATAATACAACCTTTTCTTTTACTTTCTGAAATTTTGCTATCAAAAAGATTTTTCTCTAAAAATTCCTTCATCATCGTCCACGTCTGCTTACATTTTTCTGGAATTTCATAAGGACCGCCATGGCGCTTAATACATTTTAATACCCATCTGTTAACTTTATCAGAACTGACACTAGCTTCACCCTGAGTAAGCATTTTGACTATATTACTAATAATTGAAAAAAAAAAGAAAATATTTTACTCGCCGCATTAGTTACTCCTTCAGCTTCCAGGTCTTCTGGTACACGACACAGTCCTTTTTTTTGTTGTTGTTTCCAGTCTCCAGAGGATAATTCTGGGGTTCCCAACTTGTTAAATTTTGTAGATCAGACTCTCTTATGTCACAACCAGACATTAGAGTCACAGCACAGCTCTTGGTTCTTCATCAGACTTCTGTCCACCTCACAGGATTGTTGTCATCACCGACTTCTGTTACTAAGTCCGAAAATGCTCTTCTGGTCACTTGAACGGCACCAGTGTAGTGATCGGGTATATTAATATATACTGGGTGATATGATGTAGAGTGGGTACGATAATGAATTAGTAAGTACTCTTCCGTAGCAACCCAATTCTTTCAGAGAGATGCACTTTATTGACTTCCAACACAGAACAAAGTCCAAAGTCCACAGATGACAAAGAAATCCGACAGAGTAGATATAATTCAGAACCCCATGTTCATAGGTCTGTGTGCATACACAGACAAGCCTCACCTACAAACCTATAGACTGAATGCCGTGTTATATTCACTAAATATTAAATGGCTGAGCAATTTGATTGGCCGTTTCAATTTAGGACTTTGATTACCTTTAGTCTTTCAAACAGACAACAACCCCCAGCCGTGAACAGCCGTGAACCACCCCAATTTGCACTCCCGCATATCAACATCAACAAGTCCCCTTTAGATATGTGTAATTAGATTAACAGAACACCCTTTTGAGATGTTCAAATAGACTTGCATAAGATTAACACATCAAAGAGTCTTCAGCTGTTAAAATTCAGTTGGACAAATCAACCATTCTGTCATTGTCATTCTGGCCTGGTCAACATTGACTGCATGTGTACATACACACAATAATGTCCCACATAAATCGGTGAACATATTACAACAAAATGCAGCCACTGTGCCCATCAAATGCAGCCACTGTGCCATCAATTACAGCCACTGTGCCCATCAAATGCAGCCACTGTGCCCATCAAATGCAGCCACTGTGCCCATCAAATGCAGCCACTGTGCACCAATTGGAGCCACTGTGCCATCAATTGCAGCCACTGTGCCCAGCAAATGCAGCCACTGTGCCCATCATATGCAGCGACTGTGCCCAAATGCAGCCACTGCGCCATCAATTGCAGCCACTGTGCCCAGAAAATGCAGCTACTGTGTCATCAAATGCAGCCACTGTGCCCATCGAATACAGCCACTGTGCCCATCATATGCAGCCACTGTGCCCATCATATGCAGCCACTGTGCCAATCAAATGCAGCCACTGTGCCATCAATTGCAGCCACTGTGCCCAGCAAATGCAGCCACTGTGACCATCATATGCAGCCACTGTGCCAATCAAATACAGCCACTGTGCCAATCAAATACAGCCACTGTGCCCATCATATGCAGCCACTGTGCCCATCAACTGCGGCCACTGTGCGCATCAAATGCAGCTACTGTGCCCATCATATGCAGCCACTGTGCCCATCAAATGCAGCCACTGTGCCCATCAAATGCAGCCACTGTGCCATCAAATGCAGCCACTGTGCCCATCATATGCAGCCACTGTGCCCATCAAATACAACCAATGTGCCATCAAATGCAGCTACTGTGCCCATCATATGCAGCCACTGTGCCCATCAAATGCAGCCACTGTGCCCATCAACTGCAGCCACTGTGCCATCAAATGCTGAAAAAAGGAGGGGTATGGAGGCGCCAACTGTGGTAGCTTGTTTATGCAAAAATAAAAGTTAGTGTAACAATTACACTTACTGGTTCGCAGGGTGGAGGTGTTTCTTTGAGATTTAAAAGTGTCCTGGGATGTGCTGTGATCTTGTTTTCGGCTCGGATTTCATTCCTTCAGGCGTCTGGGTGTGGAGTCTGTACACAGGCTGAACCACTGCATCCAGTGCATGGAAAGCTCCACGCTGACCACTCTGGAGTGCAGAAGTTGTTATATAGAACGATGGAGTTGCTATCTGGGTCCATGAGGGGACAGCGGTCCCTCAGGTGACTGGATGATACGACAGCAAAGGACCATGGGGGTATTTTTATGTTGTAAGAAACTTCTACATGGTTTGTATAGTGATGGGGGAAAGAGGGGAAACCCTTTGATGAGAAATGGCAGTTCAGCTTTGGAAATAATACCATCTTCTAGGGCTCTGTGGGCTAATTTTGCCCACAGAGCCCTAGAAGATGGTATTATTTCCAAAGCTGAACTGTCATTTCTCATCAAAGGTTTTCGCAAAACTCCCTATTTTTACCATTTACCAAAAATCCATAAAGACCAGTCCAACCCACCAGGCCATCCCATAGTAGCTGCTATGGAGAGCATCACCAGCGGGTTTTCTATGTACACAGACCATTTCCTTCAACCCCTTGCGCAACACCTCCCATCTTATATTAGAGATAGTACCCACCTATTGGAGATGCTTTCCTTCTACACCTGGGAACCCACTTACCAGTGGGTATTCTTGGACGTTACATCTCTATACACTTCCATCCCCCACGCAGTAGGCCTCAGAGCAGTAGAATATTTTCTCTCTGAGGACCCCCTCATCAATCCCAGACAGGCACAGTACATCCTGGAGGCTACACAATTCTGTCTAGAACACAACTACTTTGAGTTTGACCACACCTTCTATCTACAAACTCAAGGCACTGCCATGGGTGCCAATTTTGCCCCAAGCTACGCCAACCTGACTATGGGCTACTGGGAACTACAATACGTCTCACATAACAACCCTTTTGCCGCCCATATCATATATTATGGGCGCTACATCAATGATATCATTCTGATCTGGGAAGGCACATCAGAGAGTATAGAGTCCTTTGTCAAGCATTGCAACTGCAACTCCCTAGGGCTATCCTTCACCCATGTCATAGACCATGAAAAACTAATCTTCTTGGACTTAGAACTTTTTCATAGTGAATCTGAAATACATGCTACAAACTTTGTCAAAACCACCGCTGGAAATTCCTATATTCACTACCAGAGCTGTCACCATCCAACATGGATCAACAACATACCGAAGAGCCAATTCCATAGAATTCGGCGGAATTGCACCAAGGACGAAGATTACCACATACAGGGTAAACTCCTTTCCAATAAATTTCAAGACAAAGGATACCCACCACATCTGGTACAAAAGGCCTTCCTCCAACAGGTAAAGAAACCTCCACCCAAACTCAAAACTTCAGATAATCCACAACCAACACGTTTCACTACCCAGTTTCATGATTGTCACAAGAAGATGGAGAACATCTTAGCCAAACATTGGTGCATCTTGCTTGGAGACCCCTTTCTAGGTTCTTCCCTCACCCAAGTACCCAAGGTTTCATATCGTAGAGCAAAAAATATTAAAAGTAGGATAGCACCCAGTAAAATCTGTAAAGTCCCACTCACTCCAGCCTCACACATCCCCCCAATTCCATTAGTGGGAATGTACCAATGCCGGAAAAAATTATGCCTAACGTGCAAATTTGTTGACCATGGACAAAAAAACTTCACTGTTAAAGACAAAACATACACCATAAAAGACTTTTATAATTGCTCCAGTGAATACGTGGTGTACTGCCTGACCTGCCCATGTGGTCTCTTTTATGTGGGCAGGACCATACGCCCCCTACGCCAATGTTTTGGCGAACACAGACGTTTCATAGAAAAGGGCTGGGACAAACACAGTGTCCCTCTTCATTTTTTGAAGGAACACCAAAAATCTACCATGGGCCTCAGAGTCTGGGTCATCGAGGCCATGCCCAGAGGTCTTCCTGCTGCAGAACGTTTTAAACGCCTATGTCAGCAGGAGGCCTACTGGATATATTCATTGGGTACTCTCTCGCCAGGGGAACTCAATGAAGAATTAGAAACACATTCTTTGTTGTAGTTTACTCCCCCCCCCCTTCCCCTCTCCAATCATACATTCATTCTTCACTTTCTCATTATATATATATATATATACACCTTGCCCATCACTATACAAACCATGTAGAAGTTTCTTACAACATAAAAATACCCCCATGGTCCTTTGCTGTCTTATCATCCAGTCACCTGAGGGACCGTTGTCCCCTCATGGACCCAGATAGCAACTCCATCGTTCTATATAACAACTTCACCCCTCCCCCCCCCAGCCCTCCCCACCCCCCCCTCATGTCCCCCTGAGCTCATCCTCATAATGTGTATCCCAGTGCTTTTTAATCTCATTTTTTATTTTTTATTTTAATTTTACATTTATTTTTATTTTTATACTTATTTTTATTTTTATACTTATTTTTATTTTTATTTTTTTATTTATTTTATTTATTTATTTATTTTATTTCTATTTTTTATTGTTTTTTTCCCATTTTTATTTTTATTTTTCATTTTATTTTTTAGTTTATATTTATTTTTATTTCATTTTTTTTTTCACATTTTTTCATCTTCTAAATAAATGTTTTAACTCTAATTCCACTTACTATTATTATCCTTATATTTAGTAAACTTACCCCCAATTCATCATATTTTTAATTCTTCATACTTTACTTTCAACTTTTTTGTGCTTTTTGGAAGATTGTGGGTCTGCTGGCTGTTGTGGTTCCACAGCCACAGACCTCCAGCCCATACACCTTAACCCAATTAACCTAATTAACCTAATTGCCTCCACTATATATTCAAGCTGCTCTCCTCCAGGGAGCAAAAAGGCCAGTAGAAGGAGCTTTGAGCCCCGAGCGCGTAGCCTGTATTATCCCCAACACCAGCCTGGACGTTTGCCGTGCATCAGTGACGTCATTTCCTCTTCTGCACTCCAGAGTGGTCAGTGTGGAGCTTTCCATGCACTGGATGCAGTGGTTCAGCCTGTGTACAGGCTCCACACCCAGACGCCTGAAGGAATGAAATCCGAGCCGGAAACAAGATCACAGCACATCCCAGGACACTTTTAAATCTCAAAGAAACACCTCCACCCTGCGAACCAGTAAGTGTAATTGTTACACTAACTTTTATTTTTGCATAAACAAGCTACCACAGTTGGCGCCTCCACATCCCTCCTTTTTTCAACATTGATTATCAACAGAGGTAATGGACACCCTCTGAGGATGGCTGCCTCCTCATTCTAGAATTTACCTGCCTTATTTTAATGTGCTATTATAGCTACCATTGTACTATTTACCTTAGACATCACATGTTGCGGAGCGCCGGAAAACCCCCCCTTTTGTTTCCATCAAATGCAGCCACCGTGCCCATCATATACAGCCACTGTGCCATCAAATGCAGTCACTGTGCCCATCAAATGCAGCTACTGTGCCCATCAAATGCAGCCACTGTGCCCATCAAATGCAGCCACTGTGCCCATCATATGCAGCCACTGTGCCCATCAAATGCAGCCACTGTGCCCATCAAATGCAGCCACTGTGCCCATCAAATGCAGCCACTGTGCCATCAAATGCAGCCACTGTGCCCATAAAATACAGCCACTGTGCCCATCATATGCAGCCACTGTGCCCATCAAATGCAGCCACTGTGCTCATCAAATGCAGCCACTGTGCTCATCAAATGCAGCCACTGTGCCCATCATATACAGCCACTGTGCCCATCATATGCAGCCACTGTGCCCATCATATGCAGCCACTGTGCCCATCAAATACAGCCACTGTGCCCATCATATGCAGCCACTGTGCCCATCAAATGCAGCCGCTGTGCCCATCAAATGCAGCCGCTGTGCCCATCATATGCAGCCACTGTGCTCATCAAATGCAGCCACTGTGCCCATCATATACAGCCACTGTGCCCATCAAATGCAGCCACTGTGCCATCAAAAAAAGCCACTGTGCCCATCATATGCAGCCACTGTGCCCTCCACACCTCCACTAAACCGCACAGCACACCTCCACTAAACCGCACAGCACACCTCCACTACACCGCACAGCACACCTCCACTACACCGCACAGCACACCTCCACTACACCGCACAGCACACCTCCACTACACCGCACAGAACACCTCCACTACATCGTACAGCACACTGTTACATTTGATGGGCACAGTGGCTGTATTTGATGGGCACAGTGGCTGCATATGATGGGCACAGTGGCTGCATTTGATGGCACAGTGGTTGCATGCAGGGGGGCTGCCCGAGCTCCCCCTATGGACAGCCCGCTACTGCATTTCTCCATTTCCAAGCGCACAATTCCGTTTTTACTTAAAATTCACTACCTTTGGTTTTTGCCAATTTATGAAAACTCTCTCAAACTGTGATCAGGAAGTCTGGATATTGGGAGACCCAAGCCTTGGCATATCCTAATCAATAAATATGAACTTCTGACACAAGGCTCTACAGTGCAAGGATGGATATTGATGATCAATAATACAGCTTCCTTCTGTAATGCATAACAATAGTACATGCCATTTATCTCAGTTGCTAGGGATAATTGAATTCAGCCATTACGTTAAAACATATATGTGTAAATTATAAAATATTCATGCTCTTAGGAATATTAAATCATCCAATATTTTGCCATCTTGGTACCTCTGAGCTTTTTATTGAATACATTAGAAGTATGTGTTAGCGTTTTCAATCTTGTTCAATCCCTGAGGCAACATATGGGGAAGGCTGATAAGCTGTGAGCATAATTACTGGGATCCTTTCTCCCTGGAAAGTTACATTTGCTACTAAAGTTTTCCTTGGTATGCATTCTCATATTGTTTACTGCTGAGAGAGATTTTCAAATGCCTCCAGCTCAGAAAAGATGGACATAACTTGGTTGCAGTGTGCATTTACTTTGTACGCTGTATTACTCATTGCACGGTCCTACAACTCCCATTTATCTAGGCAAAGTGTTTTCTCCAGCACAGAGTTGTTCATCAATGCCCTTTGAACATGATTTGCAGTAGCTTAGGGTGATTGTGCGTTTCAATGTTTTCTGCACAGCCCAATAGATGTCCTTATTTTCCTTAATGTGATTGCCATGCTTCACTGGACATGCTGGCTCTAATGATTCACAATGCTGGCATGTGGTTTTGATAGTAATACTTTATGTACTAGACAACACCTGCAGAAACCCAAAGGCTAAGTCGGAAGGAAAGACTGGGATTTGCTGTAAAGCCAAATGTCACCTGATTTATACTTTTAGAGGCTTGTTATGATAATGAGCAGACAAGTGTTATTTACGATAGCTTTGTTTTCAATCAGTACACTTTCAGTGATATGAAATCTGGAAAAACCTGTGTCCAAGTTTCTAAATTACTTTTTCATTCAGTATGATATTATTAGGTGCCACATTAAAGCTAAGATTCAGGCACATATAAAAAAAATACCATTTAATGCAGTTGTGCAATTCTTAAAATATCGCTACATAAATAAAAACTGACATTGGTCCTGATTGTTCCCTACTGTGTCCAAAACAAAAAAACAAAAAAAAACACATTTAAATACATTTTTAGCACATAATCAAAGACGTATGAGAAAAAAACATATTTGTTTAACCACTTAAGGACCGGAAGGATTTGTCCCCTTCATGACCAGGCCATTTTTTGCGATATGGCACTGCGTCGCTTTAACTGTGGTGCAACGTTGTACCCAAACAAAATGTATGTCCTTTTTATCCCACAAATAGAGCTTCCTTTTGGTTGATTACCTCTGTGGTTTTTATTTTTTGCACTATAAACAAAAAAAGAGCACAATTTAAAAAAAAAACAATATTTTTTCCTTTTTGCTATAATACATATCCAAAAAAAATGTAAAAAACAAATTTCTTCATCAGTTTAGGCCAATATGTATTCTTAAACATAGTGACAAATGCAGCGCTAGGTATAAAGAAACAAGGTGGTAAGCTATCACCCTGTGTGCATATATTGTGTCTGGTGTTTAAAATTACTAGTGATAGTACTTATAAACCAAAATATACAAAATAAAAAAAGTCCCGAAAAACTGAAAAAAGTGTCCATAATGACATAAACGTTCATCAACAAATGAAGTGTAGTGTTCCTTGAGGAAAAAAAGAACAGGGCATATGTGGATGATGCTTCCAAATCTGTGGAATCTTCTTGCATTCAGAATCAACATGTAAGTGGCAGAAGTAGATACACTTAACGGAAGAGGTGGACACAATCACCATACGGCGGAGTGTCATATGGGCTTGAGGATCAATCGATCCCAGGGGTGCTTGTTAGGAGGCACTGGTGGTGGCTTCCATCTGGGACAACCGTGGCTATAGGGTGATGCTCAGGTCCACAGCAGATGGATGGATGACCTTCACAGGAAACAGACCGCTGGAGAATGCAACTTCTACCGCATGGAAAATCAGTTCATAAGGAAAAAGGAAAAGATCTCCACATAGGGCATGAATCCGGTATAAAACAAGGATTTGTTGAAAAGTGTCGGAGAGAAATTCTTTACAAGCACCGAATATAATGAATAAAAAGTGATCACAAATAGCTATAAAATCGCCCGACTTGACATGTTTCGGATGATAGTCCTTCAACTGGGGCATAAGATCTCTCTCTACTCCCCTGTCAGAACGGGGATCTGTCTGTTTACATTGACAGATCCCCGTTCTGGCCCTCTGAGGAGCAATCGCGGGTGGACAGTGGACGTCGCGGCAGCCCGCCACGCACATCGGCTCCAGCGTCACACCACGGATGCCTCCCACAGCTCGCACACGCCCCCTATCGCTCTTAAAGCGGACGACGTACACCTATGGCGATTCGCACAGCCTTGCCAACCTGCCGCACTATAACGACGGCGGCTGGTCGGCAAGCGGTTTAATGTGTTTTTTAATTATTCATGCTATTCCAGATTTACTAGGAAAATGGTTATCAGCAAAGGCCAAGCCCCTGCAAATCTATGCTTAACTTAAAAGAAAACCACGCTGGATGCTATAGAACCATACAGTTGTGTGCATAAGTTTACATACCCTGGCAGAATTTGTGATTTCTTGGCCATTTTTCAGAGTATATGAATGATAACACAAAAACTTTTCTTTCACTCATGGTTAATGTTTGGCTGAAGCCATTTATTATCAATCAAGTGTGTTTACTCTTTTTAAATCCTAATGACAACAGAAACTACCCAAATGACCCTGATCAAAAGTTTACATACCCAAGTTCTTAATACCGTGTATTGCCCCCTTTAACATCAATGACAGCTTGAAGTCTTTTGTGGTATTTGTGGATGAGGCTCTTTATCTTCTCAGATGGTAAAGCTGTCCTTTCCTCTTGGCAAAAAGCCTCCAGTTCCTGTAAATTCTTGGGCTGTCTTACATCAACTGCATGTTTGAGATCTCCCCCATTGAGTGGATCAATGATATTGAAGTCAGGAGACTGATATGGCCACTCCAGAACCTTCAGGTTTATTCTGCTGTAGCCAATGATAGGTCGACTTGGCCTTGTGTTTTGGTTTATTGTCAATGTCTCCAGTATTTTTTGATAACATACTGCATTCATCTTGCTATCAATTTTGACCAAACTTCCTGTGCATTTGTAGCTCACACATCCCCAAAACATCAGCGATCCACCTCCGTGTTTCACAGTAGGAATGGTGTATCTTTCATCATAGTCCTTGTTTACTCCTCTCCAAATGTAGTGTTTATGGTTGTGGCCAAAAATCTCAATTTTGGTCTCATCACTCCAAATGACTTTGTGCCAGAAGGTTTGAGGCTTGTCCCTGTGCTGTTTGGCATATTGTAAGTGGGATACTTTGTGGCATTTGCATAGTAATGGCATTCTTCTGGCAACTTGACCATGCAGCCCATCTTTCTTTAAGTGCCTCCTTATTGTGCATCTTGAAACAGCCACACCACATGTTTTCAGAGAGTCCTGTATTTTCCTGGCAGTTGTGGCTGAAATTTTAGTTGGCCTACCGGACTGTGGTTTGGCTTCAACAGAACCCCTCATTTTCCACTTCTTGATTAGAGTTTGAACACTGCTGATTGGCATTTCCAATTCCTTGGATATCTTTTTATATCCCTTTCCTGTCTTATACAGTTCAACTACCTTTTCCCGCAGATCCTTTGACAATTCTTTTGCTTTCCCCATGACACAAAATCCAGAAACGTCAGTGCAGCACTGGATGAAAGGGTCTGTCAGGAGTCCAGAAACTCATTGACCTTTTATACACACACACATTAATTACAAGCAAACAGATCACAGGTGAGGATGGTTTCCTTTAATAGCCATTCAAACCCATTTGTGTCAACTTGTGTGCATGTTATCAAGCCAAAATCACCAGGATATTTAAACTTTTGACAAAGAAACAAAGAAGCAGCGCTCTATGGGAAAAGCATAAAAACTTGCAGACCTTTGGCCAAGTAAAAAGTTAATTTATATGTTGCACTTCTGGGGGATAAACAACTGTCAATGATAAAAACTTGCAGGGGTTGCATAGGTAATCATAAAAAGCAAGTAGTCAATGTAGATATTAATGTGAAAGAAAAAAAACGGTACCACTGTGACATCCGGGTGGAGAGGGATTAACATCAGCCGATCAGCTTCTACCTTAGACCAGTGGTCAGACACAGCCGGCGTCCAAGATGAACCACAATAGCGGAGGATCCTAATGGACAGCTATCAGCTCTATAGCTGATCGCTGGTGTAAACCCCGCTACGCTGCAGGCCGTGTAATGTGATGTCGACCGCTGAGGAATGGGACCAAGAGAGCTGAACAAGCTGGCTGGAGCCGGGCACACAGGATGACATGGGCATTGCATCGGGAGTGAAGGTAAACAGGATGTCAGTCTATCGTGGTGGACCGCAAGCTCTGGGTTGCAGTGACTACCGTGGCTTACATGTTTCGCGCACATGCGCTTTTTCAAAGGAAACAAGCTTCCAAGATCCAGTGCTGAGTGCTGATAAGCCATCAGCTCATCTCAGGATATATCCATTGTCTCTGGTCAAGTTTTGTTCAATGAGGGTCATCACAATGTGGCAAGCTTAGTGGCACTCAGCACTGGATCCTGGAAACCTGTTTCCTTTAGCTGTGTGAAGTTGGCACCCCATGTTTGTAAAACCTGAATAAAAATATACCATTCGTTTGTGCCGCGTTTGTGCTGATTTGTGCCGCAAAAATTAGCGTTTGTGCCGGTTCGGTTTCTGAGATATTAAACATTCAATTTAATGCAAGCCCCGCCCACTTTGCACCCCATGTCCCTGAATTTTAAAAACAAATGTGCCATTCGTTTGTGCCGCGTTTGTGCTGGTTTGTGCCGCAAAAATAAACGTTTGTGCCGCTTTGGTTGCGGAGATATTGTGCGTTATAGTTGCTGTAACCCCGCCCATTTTGCACCCCATGTTCCTGAATTTTAAAAACAAACGTGCCATTCATTTGTGCCGTGTTTGTGCTGGTTTGTGCCGCAAAAATAAATGTTTGTGCCGCTTTGGTTGCGGAGATATTGTGCGTTATAGTTGCTGTAACCCCGCCCATTTTGCACCCCATGTCCCTGAATTTTAAAAACAAACGTGCCATTCGTTTGTGCCGCGTTTGTGCTGGTTTGTGCCGCAAAAATAAAAGTTTGTGCCGCTTTGGTTGCGGAGATATTGTGCGTTATAGTTGCTGTAACCCCGCCCATTTTGCACCCCATGTTCCTGAATTTTAAAAACAAACGTGCCATTCGTTTGTGCCGCGTTTGTGCTGGTTTGTGCCGCAAAACTAAACGTTTGTGCCGCTTTGGTTGAGGAGATATTGTGCGTTATAGTTGCTGTAACCCCGCCCATTTTGCACCCCATGTTCCTGAATTTTAAAAACAAACGCGCCATTCGTTTGTGCCACGTTTGTGCTGGTTTGTGCCGCAAAAATAAATGTTTGTGCCGCTTTGGTTTCGGAGATATTGTGCGTTATAGTTGCTGTAACCCCGCCCATTTTGCACTCCATGTTCCTGAATTTTAAAAACAAACGTGCCATTCGTTTGTGCCGCGTTTGTGCTGGTTTGTGCCGCAAAAATAAACGTTTGTGCCGATTTGGTTGCGGAGATATTGTGCGTTATAGTTGCTGTAACCCCGCCCATTTTGCACCCCATGTTCCTGAATTTTA
This sequence comes from Aquarana catesbeiana, assembly GCF_042186555.1. Taxonomy (NCBI): domain Eukaryota; kingdom Metazoa; phylum Chordata; class Amphibia; order Anura; family Ranidae; genus Aquarana; species Aquarana catesbeiana. Next base: position 145,980,997 of record NC_133328.1, on the reverse strand, counting down.
AAAACCAACGCACCATTCATTTGTGCCGCGTTTGTGCTGGTTTGTGCCGCAAAAATAAACGTTTGTGCCGCTTTGGTTGCGGAGATATTGTGCGTTATAGTTGCTGTAACCCCACCCATTTTGCACCCCATGTTCCTGAATTTTAAAAACAAACGCGCCATTCGTTTGTGCCGCGTTTGTGCTGGTTTGTGCCGCAAAAATAAATGTTTGTGCCGCTTTGGTTGCGGAGATATTGTGCGTTATAGTTGCTGTAACCCCGCCCATTTTGCACCCCATGTTCCTGAATTTTAAAAACAAACGTGCCATTCGTTTGTGCCGCGTTTGTGCTGGTTTGTGCTGCAAAAATAAACGTTTGTGCCGCTTTGGTTGCGGAGATATAGTGCGTTATAGTTGCTGCAACCCCGCCCACATTGCACCCCATGTTCCTGAATTTTAAAAACAAACGTGCCATTTGTTTGTGCCGCGTTTGTGCTGGTTTGTGCCGCAAAAATAAACGTTTGTGCCGCTTTGGTTGCGGAGATATTGTGCGTTATATGTTGTCAAACCACATTGACTTTACACCTTGTTATTAAAGCTTACATACAGAACCTAAACTCAGCTTGGGTTTCCTTAATGTAAAGCTCCTCCCACTGTACTGGCACTGCACTTCATATTGTACCCTGAAAAAGGCACCTCTGCCGGGTTAGCCCCCCCATATCAAAAGTTTTGAAAAAATCTTATGCAGTTTGTTAGATCTTTGTTAGATCAGGTTAGATCAACCGTTGTTTGCGTTAGATCTCACACAGAAGAAGCGATATTAACAGTTATTTGCTGGGGGGGCTAACTCGTCATCAGCCCCCCCTTATCAAAAAATTGACCAAACAGTTAGCTATTTTGGAAGCAATTTGTTGGATCCGGTATGATCAAGTGTTTTTAACGTTAGATCTCACATAATTAGAGACTGATTAAGTGATTAATGTGGGGGGGGCTGGCCCCCCCTTATCAAATTTTCGGCCCAAAAATCATTCAGGCTAATAGATATTCGTTAGATCCGGTAAGATCAAGAGGTTTTAATGTTAGATCTCACATCATTTCAGAGATTTCATATTCTTTGCCAATAACAACATCCAAGTTAGTAGTTAATTGTTAGATGAAGTTATTATTGCATTAAACCTAGCATGCACATGGCAGAAATCAGTAATAATCGCAATGTAAGTAGGGATAAAAGCTTGTTGCAGTTTGATCAGTGAGATGTTTTATTTAATCTATGATAAATACATAACAATTCGTTATTTTATATGAGAAGTTAGGCCCCTGTGGCAGTAGCTTAAAATTAATAAATTTTGGCATCGCTGCTCTAAATTGTGGGCACAACTGGAACAGGCCCAGACTGACATTCTGCTGCCAGGGGCTCTGTGGTGCTATGACCAACTACCGCCTGTGCTGAAGTCACACCCCATAATGGGTACGACACTCCACATATGCTCCCAGGTCAGCACACAGAACCGGCTTTCTTCCCTGATTCCCCATTGCTCCCTATCATAGAAAAACCATGCTTCCTCCCTGGTCTGGAACCGCAAATGTTTCGGACCCTAAGCCAAACAGGTAGGTTCCAGGCATCCCACTTCCTAACGGGAGGCCAATGGCCTTCCACAGTAGTGCTAATGAGCCCTACAAACTTTCCTTGTGGACAGCGCTACAATTACAACACTTTCTCAATACTTTGCCTAATGCACAGGGATTTAATCGTCCCCTGACGTCCTTTGAAGCATACTGTTCCAAAGAGGGTTCCCTTCTACAGGCTCTATCCAAAACATACGCCCTCTTGAACTGTCCGGCTGAACAACCACACTTACCGTTCTTGAACAAATGGGAAAGTAAGCTGGGGCGTACATTTACATTTGCTCAGATACAACATGTCCTCAGATTTTCGTTGAAATCATCGGTTTGTACGAAAATTAAAGAGACCAACTATAAACTGTTAACAAGGTGGTACCTCACCCTGCAACTACTGACCAATGTTGGAGATGCCAGGGGGATGGAGGAACACGACTTCACATATTTTGGTCGTGCCCTAAATTGATCCACTTCTGGGAGACAGATAAACCACGCAAAAATTTACGGAATACAAGGTTCCTGGTGATCCAGCTTTTTCCTGCTACATGTCTCCTCCATCTGAGCCAAACTCTATAAAAACTCCATTCCAAATGAGATGGAAGATCTAGTACTCACTGCACAACACCAACAGGAAAAATACTCTAACACTTGGGGACTATGGAACCAGTTTGTCGTTTCCGCAGAGGGTACTGCCCTTCTTGGGACTTAATGTCACAGATAAGTTCTGGAGCCCGTTCACCATAGTTATCCTGAACCAACGCCATTTCACCCCCCCAGCCTTACCTTCCCCCCCTTCTCTCCTCTTACCTTTTCCATCCTTTTTTCCTTACCTTCTTTGATTATTGAAAATGAGAAAATAGTTTTGGGCGACAGCGGGTCTTGCTCCACAGCCCATTTTCCATCTTTAATAAAAACTGATAGACCAGGAGGTAAGCAGCCTTTTGAGCAGTGTGCCGAAAAATGTTTTCAAAGAAATTGAGCATGCCAATTTTATAACAAAAAAGTCAACTTCACAATCTCAATCACGAAAAGGATTTTTTATAAAGTAAATGCTGTAAACTACTTTAGTAGTGAGAAATTAACATCCTGCACTCTCACGCCTCAGATCAACCCCAATTCATACACCTTCACACCTCAGATCACTGTATCACCTGCAAATCTGCCCCACCACTGTACCCCCCTGCTCAACTGCCCCACCACTGTAACCCCCTGCAAATCTGCCCCACCACCGTACCCCATGCTCTTCTGTCTCACTGCTGAACCATCTTCTCATCTGTCCTAACACTGAACTTATCTGCTCATCTGCCCCACCACTGTAACCCCCTTTCTCATCTGTCCCACCTCTCTAACCCCCTTTCTCATCTGCCCCACCACTGTAAACCCCTTTCTCATCTGCCCCACCACTGTACCTCCTGCACATCTGTCCCACCTCTGTTCCCCCTGCTCATCTTCCCCACCTCTGTAACCCCCTTTCTCACCTGCCCCACCACTGTACCTCCCGCACATCTGTCCCACCTCTGTTCCCCCTGCTCATCTTCCCCACCACTGTAACCCCCTTTCTCATCTGCCCCACCTCTGTAACCCCCTTTCTCATCTGCCCCACCTCTGTAACCCCCTTTCTCATCTGCCCCACCACTGAAACCCCCTTTCTCATCTGCCCCACCTCTGTAACCCCCTTTCTCATCTGCCCCACCACTGTAACCCCCTTTCTCTTCTGCCCCATCACTGTACCTCCTGCACATCTGTCTCACCTCTGTTCCCCCTGCTCTTCTGCCCCACCGCTGTAACCCCCTGCTCACCTGTACCACTAATGTACCTCCTTTCTCCTCTGCCCCGTCACTGTAACCCCCTGCTCATCTGTCCACCAATGCACCTCCTTTCACATCTGCCCCACCGCTGTACCCCCCTGCTCTTCTGTCCTACCGCTAAACCCCCTTCTCATCTGCCTCAACACTGAACCCCTCCTGCTCATTTTCCCACCACTGTAACCCCCTTCTCATCTGGCCCAACACTAAACCCCTCCCCCACTCATCTGCCCCATCACTGTACCCCCCTGCTTTTCTGTCCCACTGCTGAACCCCCTTCGCATCCCTCCCACCACTGCACCTTCTGCACATCTGCACCACCACTGTACCCCCTTGCTCTTCTATCCCACCACTGTAACCCCCCTGCTCATCTACCCCATCAATGTACCATTTTTCTCATCTGCCCCACCACTGTACCTCTCTGCACATTTGCTCCACCGCCATATTCCCATGCTCTTTTGTCTACTACTGAATCACCTTCTCATCTGCCCTACCACTGTAACCCACTTTTTCATCTGCCTTACTAATGTACCTCCTGCACATCTGTTTCACCTCTGTACCCCCTGCTCTTCTGCCCCACCTATGTTCCCCCTGTTCTCCTGCCCCACCACTGTAACCTCCTGCTCATCTGTCCCACCAATACACCTCCTTTCACATTTGCCCCACTGTTCTACCCCCCCTGCTTTTCTGTCCCACCACTGAACCTCCTTCTCATCTGCACCAAAACTGAACCCCCCCTGCATATCTGCCCCACGGCTGTACCCTCCTGTTCTTCTGTCCCACATCTAAACCCCTCCTGCTCATTTTTCCCACCACTGTACCCTCTTCTCATCTATGATATGTGTGATATGCAGAGTGGTAAAAGGAAGCAGAGATGAGACACATCTACTTGTCCTGGCACACTCATCCTACTGATTCACCTCTTGCATCCAGCCCACGTTCATGTATGTGATGTATGTGATGTATGGGATGTATGTGATGTCACATACGAGCATCTGTAATGGATGTGCAATGATGAGCTCAGGTCAGGGGTATTTTCTGAAAGCAGTGGGCTTGTGTGCAGGATCATAAGTTGGGCCCCCGCAGCTGAGGAAAAGTTTTTGCGCCGCAGCAAAAGTTGGGTGTGATTTTCATTGCGCTGAATATAAGGGGGGCCAGCCCGTCCATATGTACTACCTAATATCTCTATTTTGATGTGGAATATCTCTGAAATGATGTGAGATCTAACGTTAAAACCACTTGATCTTACCGGATCTAACGAATATCTATTAGCCTGAATGATTTTTGGGCCGAAAATTTGATAAGGGGGGGCCAGCCCCCCCCACATTAATCACTTAATCAGTCTCCAATTATGTGAGATCTAACGTTAAAAACACTTGATCATACCGGATCCAACAAATTGCTTCCAAAATAGCTAACTGTTTGGTCAATTTTTTGATAAGGGGGGGCTGATGACGAGTTAGCCCCCCCAGCAAATAACTGTTAATATCGCTTCTTCTGTGTGAGATCTAACGCAAACAACGGTTGATCTAACCTGATCTAACAAAGATCTAACAAACTGCATAAGATTTTTTCAAAACTTTTGATATGGGGGGGCTAACCCGGCAGAGGTGCCTTTTTCAGGGTACAATATGAAGTGCAGTGCCAGTACAGTGGGAGGAGCTTTACATTAAGGAAACCCAAGCTGAGTTTAGGTTCTGTATGTAAGCTTTAATAACAAGGTGTAAAGTCAATGTGGTTTGACAACATATAACGCACAATATCTCCGCAACCAAAGCGGCACAAACGTTTATTTTTGCGACACAAACCAGCATAAACCCAGCACAAACAAATGGCGCGTTTGTTTTTAAAATTCAGGAACATGGGGTGCAATGTGGGCGGGGTTGCAGCAACTATAACGCACAATATCTCCGCAACCAAAGCGGCACAAACGTTTATTTTTGCGACACAAACCAGCATAAACCCAGCACAAACAAATGGCGCGTTTGTTTTTAAAATTCAGGAACATGGGGTGCAATGTGGGCGGGGTTGCAGCAACTATAACGCACAATATCTCCGCAACCAAAGCGGCACAAACGTTTATTTTTGCGGCACAAACCAGCACAAACGCGGCACAAACGAATGGCACGTTTGTTTTTAAAATTCAGGGACATGGGGTGCAAAGTGGGTGGGGTTGCAGCAACTATAACGCACAATATCTCCGCAACTAAAGCGGCACAAAGTTTTATTTTTGCGGCACAAACTAGCACAAATGCGGCACAAACGAATGGCACGTTTGTTTTTAAAATTCAGGAACATGGGATGTAAAATGGGCGGGGTTACAGCAACTATAACGCACAATATCTCCGCAACCAAAGCGGCACAAACGTTTATTTTTGCGGCACAAACCAGCACAAACGCGGCACAAACGAATGGCACGTTTGTTTTTAAAATTCAGGAACATGGGGTGCAAAATGGGCGGGGTTACAGCAACTATAACGCACAATATCTCCGCAACCAAAGCGGCACAAACTTTTATTTTTGCGGCACAAACCAGCACAAACGCGGCACAAACGAATGGCGCATTTGTTTTTAAAATTCAGGAACATGGGGTGCAAAATGGGCGGGGTTACAGCAACTATAACGCACAATATCTCCGCAACCAAAGCGGCACAAACTTTTATTTTTGCGGCACAAGCCAGCACAAACGCGGCACAAACGAATGCCACGTTTGTTTTTAAAATTCAGGAACATGGGGTGCAAAATGGGCGGGGTTACAGCAACTATAACGCACAATATCTCCGCAACCAAAGCGACACAAACGTTTATTTTTGCGGCACAAACCAGCACAAACGCGGCACAAACGAACGGCGCGTTTGTTTTTAAAATTCAGGAACATGGGGTGCAAAATGAGCGGGGTTACAGCAACTATAACGCACAATATCTCCGCAACCAAAGCTGCACAAATGTTTATTTTTGCGGCACAAACCAGCACAAACGCGGCACAAACGAATGGCGCGTTTGTTTTTAAAATTCAGGGACATGGGGTGCAAAATGGGCGGGGTTACAGCAACTATAACGCACAATATCTCCGCAACCAAAGCGGCGCAAACGTTTATTTTTGCGGCACAAACCAGCACAAACGCGGCACAAACGAATGGCACGTTTGTTTTTAAAATTCAGGAACATGGGGTGCAAAATGGGCGGGGTTACAGCAACTATAACGCACAATATCTCCGCAACCAAAGCGGCACAAACTTTTATTTTTGCGGCACAAACCAGCACAAACGCGGCACAAACGAATGGCATGTTTGTTTTTAAAATTCAGGAACATGGGGTGCAAAATGGGCGGGGTTACAGCAACTATAACGCACAATATCTCCGCAACCAAAGCGGCACAAACGTTTATTTTTGCGGCACAAACCAGCACAAACACGGCACAAACGAATGGCGTGTTTGTTTTTAAAATTCAGGAACATGGGGTGCAAAATGGGCGGGGTTACAGCAACTATAACGCACAATATCTCCGCAACCAAAGCGGCACAAACTTTTATTTTTGCGGCACAAACCAGCACAAACGCGGCACAAACGAATGGCGCATTTGTTTTTAAAATTCAGGAACATGGGGTGCCAAATGGGCGGGGTTACAGCAACTATAACGCACAATATCTCCGCAACCAAAGCGGCACAAACTTTTAGTTTTGCGGCACAAACCAGCACAAACGCGGCACAAACGAATGCCACGTTTGTTTTTAAAATTCAGGAACATGGGGTGCAAAATGGGCGGGGTTACAGCAACTATAACGCACAATATCTCCGCAACCAAAGCGGCACAAACGTTTATTTTTGCGGCACAAACCAGCACAAACGCGGCACAAACGAATGGCGTGTTTGTTTTTAAAATTCAGGAACATGGGGTGCAAAATGGGTGGGGTTACAGCAACTATAACGCACAATATCTCCGCAACCAAAGCGGCACAAACTTTTATTTTTGCGGCACAAACCAGCACAAACGCGGCACAAACGAATGGCACGTTTGTTTTTAAAATTCAGGAACATGGGGTGCAAAATGGGCGGGGTTACAGCAACTATAACGCACAATATCTCCGCAACCAAAGCGGCACAAACGTTTATTTTTGCGGCACAAACCAGCACAAACGCGGCACAAACGAACGGCGCGTTTGTTTTTAAAATTCAGGAACATGGGGTGCAAAATGGGCGGGGTTACAGCAACTATAACGCACAATATCTCTGCAACCAAAGCGGCACAAACGTTTATTTTTGCGGCACAAACCAGCACAAACGCGGCACAAACGAATGGCGCGTTTGTTTTTAAAATTCAGGAACATGGGGTGCAAAATGGGCGGGGTTACAGCAACTATAACGCACAATATCTCCGCAACCAAAGCTGCACAAATGTTTATTTTTGCGGCACAAACCAGCACAAACGCGGCACAAACGAATGGCGCGTTTGTTTTTAAAATTCAGGGACATGGGGTGCAAAATGGGCGGGGTTACAGCAACTATAACGCACAATATCTCCGCAACCAAAGCGGCGCAAACGTTTATTTTTGCGGCACAAACCAGCACAAACGCGGCACAAACGAATGGCACGTTTGTTTTTAAAATTCAGGAACATGGGGTGCAAAATGGGCGGGGTTACAGCAACTATAACGCACAATATCTCCGCAACCAAAGCGGCACAAACTTTTATTTTTGCGGCACAAACCAGCACAAACGCGGCACAAACGAATGGCATGTTTGTTTTTAAAATTCAGGAACATGGGGTGCAAAATGGGCGGGGTTACAGCAACTATAACGCACAATATCTCCGCAACCAAAGCGGCACAAACGTTTATTTTTGCGGCACAAACCAGCACAAACACGGCACAAACGAATGGC